>NW_022631130.1:1118001-1332275 GCF_010015895.1 Lontra canadensis | reverse complement strand
AAAAAAAAAAAAAAAAAAAAAAAAAAAAAAAAAAAAAAAACCACACCTGATAATTCAATGTGAACTCAGCAGCAGGCTGAAATGCCATGGAAAGCGAGCATCAGTAAGTATGTGGTGAACAAATGAGCTGGAAGGGCATAGGGGTCAGTAGGTGGCTGGAGGGCCTGGCGGGCGTCCTTGACGAACACTAATCACCATCCTCTTCCCTGCCAGGGTCAAGGCTGGCCTCCCAAGCCTCAAGAAGCACCCCAAGCTCCATGCCAACCAACCAGAGTTGGCATCAAGATAAAGCCCATTGGTCAAGCCCAATACAGCTGCTTACAAACTGAGCCCCAGGGAGAGGCAACTCGTGAGTGACAGTGACAGAAGCAGAGAGGGTTTGGCTCTCCTGACACTCTCCACTCCCAGACTGAGTTCGTCTGTGTCAGCCTTGTGTCCCTGGACAGAGTGCAGCTGTGAGACCTGAGACCAGGCCCCCTCCCCACAGGGAGCCTGGAGTGTCCACAGCCCCAGAATGCTGTGGGGTTACTTCTGTGATTAGGGTATGTTACTCGGGACAGCTGACTTCAAGAATGGAAAATTATTAGGGCCTACCCTAATCACATGAGCCCTTTAAAAGCAGAGAGTGTTCTCCAGCTGGTGAGAGCAAAGGAAGTAGGAGGTTCCAAGCAGAAGAAGGATTTACTGCACCTCTGCTGGCCCGAAGAGGGAGGGGGGCGCATGGCAAAAAGGACAGGTGGCCTTTAGAAGCGGAGAGCAGTCCCCAGGGGGCAGCAGCAGGGCACTTCAGTCCTACTACCACACGGAGATGAGTTCTGCCAGTGAAATGAATGCGCGTGCACAAAGACCCTACATAGACCCTTCTGGAAAGAAGGCCTGCAGCTGGCCAGCAGCCAATCCAGAGGGTGCTCGACATCACCTATCACCAATCCGCAGGGAGCTCTCAGCTCCCACCTGCCACAGGGGCTGCTCTCAAAAGGACAAAAGATGAGTGCTGGGGAGGAAGTGGGGAAAGGGGGAACTTAGTGCACTGGTGTGAGAATATAAAGTAGTACAGCCATTATGGAAAACGGTATGAGCTACCATATGTCCCAGCAGCTCCACCTGTGGGCACATAGCCAAAGAAATTGAAACCAGGATTTGAAAAGATATCTGCACTCCTGTGTTCACTGCAGCATCACTCGCAATAACAAAGACACGGAAACAACCTAAGGTTTCCTTAGACAATAGCTGGATAAGGAAACAACAGAATACTATTCAGCCTTTAAAAAGGAGGAAATCCAACCCTTTGCTACAACATGGATGGAGCTGGAAGACATTACATATGCAAAATAAGCCAGACACAGAGAGGCAAATACTGCATTATCTCACTAAACTCAGAAGCAGAGGGTAGAATAGAGGTTATCAGGAGCTGGGGACCAGGGGAAATAGAGACAGGCTGGTCAAGTGTACAAGGATGAAGTTGTGCAGGATGAATACGTCCTAGAGATCTAATGTGCAGCGTGGTGACCAGAGTCAGCAACACTGTGTGTGTGCTTGAAACGCGCCACGAGGACAGACCTCAGATTAAACCTGGCCACGGGCACACACACAGAGGATAACTGCGAAGTGATGGATATGTTGATTTGATTGTGGTGGTCATTTCACAATGTAGGCATGTATCAAACCATTGCTCTGTACACCTTAAATATATATAATTTTTATATGTTAAAGAAAAAAAAAGAACAAGGAAGAAAACAATCGTTCCCCAGAGCCTCCTGAAGAAAACTCAGGCTGGGCAAACCTCCTATTTCAGCCCTTGTGACTCCCTGAGCAGAGAACACAGCCACAGCAGGGTGAACTTCTGACTTACGGAGCTGGGAGCTAATACAGCTTCAAAGTCAGTGGTACTTGCTACATAGAAGAGAAAACTAATAGAGGGGGGATGTGCAACGAATGCACAAGGAATTAATCTCAGGTGAATTAAGTTGCATCGCATTTGGTCTGGTGGGGCAGAGAAGGAACCACCTTGAATGGAATTCCACTTTATTAGACACTGGGGAGAGACACGGGATCCACCGACATGTTCTTGTCGTAACTTATGCAAATCTGACCCAGTGAAAGAAAATCCTCGTTATGCTTCAGGATGATGGGAACTGGTGTTGGCCCTGATGAGTTCACCAAATGCTGCTGCAGATTTTTCTAAGGAGGCAGAAAGTGGCCCTCATGGTATCTCTACAGACCACAGTAGGTGAGGGAGAAGGTAGGCAGGGCTTGCCTTCCTTACAAAGCTTCTTTGCCCTTTCTTTACACTTTCTCCTTTACAAAGCTTCAGACATCTTGCTGCTGAAGGCACCCACTATGCCTCACACCTCCATTCCTGTCTGAACCCCGCGGTTGTAGATGCCTGGCAGGCTCTTAGATAGCCCTCCCTTTGACCTAGTGCATGACCTGTCGTGGGACCCAGTACCCAAGGCCTGTCCTCCCAACAGTGTAAGCCTGTGTGGGCAGGAACTCATCTACTGCCTTGCCCCATCCCCAGCCCAATGCCAGGCCCTGTGAGGCACCAATAAATATCTCACGCACCACAAATGCACAGAGATCCAGCACACCCCATGTGTAAAATAATTGAGCAGCAAACCTGTGAGCCGCCACAGCGGAGCAGAGGAAGAGCTCACCCAGGAGCTGTGGTGTCCACCACGTTTCTTCCTAAAGGCTGCGCATTCCCCTCCGGACTGCAGGTGAACGTGTGGTCTGATCACACCTGTCATCAGCTCTCCATCACCATACTCTGCTAAAATGACATCAGTGGATTGGTTTTTTTTTTAATATCTGAATCCATAAAGACTGGGAGAACGAGGGAGGGGATAGCAGCAGATACAAAACTAACTGCAGGAATGTTTTGGAATCTAGAAAAAGGCTCGAGAGAGTAACTGACCCAGGAGGACCTGGGAAGCTGCCCTCAGTGAAGGGCAGAAGCAGGGCACAGGGAAGGCGGTTGCCTGGCCCCAACGCCCCTGCAGAGCCCAGGATAGGGACGTCCAGGGCATACCTGGAGGCTAGAAAGAAGCATGGGGAAGGGGCCACCTTTATTATCCCAGGTGGGACACCTCAGGAGGGCCACCATCAGGAATTCTGTCAAGCAACAGACAAAACGCACACTGACCTGGGGAGGAAAATCCCAGGACTGGTAAAAGGTGATGGATGACTGGTGGCCCCAGAGGCTCAGGGGCTCTCCGGCACCTCTTCAAGCCTGTGACTCGGGACACCAAAGGTTTGTTTCTGGAGAAATTAAGCCAGAAGCCTCCAGTGGGCGGGGGCGGGGGGGACCCAAGCACAACAGAGGGTGGGTGTGAGTTGCAGACTGAAAACAGAGGAGGAAAGAAAGTCTGAATCCAACAGTGGAACCACCACCACCCAGCCTGCTCCTGGCTCGCACCCAGAGAGGGGACACAGAAGGATTACTGTGCAGACCCCACGTTCTCACATTCAGCGATCCCCAGTGACAAGGTCTCATTGCCAGCTGCTCTCATACAGCGAGGCCTCTGGTTGACCAGCACCCCCATACCCCAAGGGCTCCCCACTCACTCTGAGTGCTTCATTGTTAAAAATGAATTGGCAGCCAGCAATCACCAAACATTTGAGGCAATCTTCTAACACAGGAAAAATGAAACCAAAATAGAAAAAAAGGGAGGAAAAAATTTAAATCAGAAAGATCCTGCAGGCACAGAACAAGAATAGAGTTCTGTAGGGAAAGTAACAGATGCACGAAGAACTCTTGGAAATTCAAATAATAATGGCTGAAATAAGTAGAAAAAAATTAGAACAGAAAGATGGAAAGCAGAAAAGACAAGAAACTGAAAAGGTCAATTCAAAAAATCTTCAGTCTAATATATTATCCAGAAAGAGAGAACGAAAAAGTTAGGGAAATTATCAAGAAATGATACTAAATATTTTGCAGATCATCTTAGTCTGTTCAGGCGACTGTAACAAAAATACCATGAACAGCAAACACTTTTTCTCACAATGCTGGAGGCTAAGTCCAAGCCCACAGCCCTGGCAGATTTTGGGTCCAGTGAGAGCCTGCTTCCTGATTTACAGACATCCATCTTCTCTCTGACTGTGCCCCCACATGGTAGAGGGGTGATGGAGCTCTCTGGGGCCTCTTCTATAAGGACCTTGCTCCCTTTTCTGACCAAACCACCTCCCAAAGGCCCACCATCACATTGAGGATTAAGTTTCAACATATGAATTTGGAGGGAGAGGGACACAAATTTTAGTCCATAGGACAGGTCTTAAGGTTCAGATTGAAGGGGTCCACCGAGCTCCCAACAAAATGCAAGAAAAACAACCCACACCCACTACTACATCCTCATAACATCTTAGAATGCCAGGGAGAAAGAGTAGATCCACAAAACTTCCAGAGGGAAGAAAAAAAGAAAGTTGGTTATAAAGGAATGAGAATGGCATTAGACTTTTCAACAGTGAAACCAGAAATTAGAACATAATGGAGCAATGCTTTCAAAATTCTCAGGAAAAGGAAATTGTCTAATCTAGAATTGTATATCTAGTTGTATGACATTTGTATTGCTCTTTAAACCTCCAGCTTACCCTCCTTCTGTTTGTAAAGATTAGACAGATAAAACTGTTTCCCAGACCTGCTCATAGCCACCGTCCTGGATATAAATTGGGTTCTGCGTTAGGGGGAAGCAATTTTCATGAGGCTTCTGGCGGTCAGTTCTGGTTAAGACGGGGGTCACGTTCCTTGAACAGGGCCCCAGATTCCTCCCTGCTGCTTTCTTGGTGTGACACCAAGCTATGGCAGAGGTGGAGGTGGCCTCTTTCTCTATGACTCAGCCTGCATGGAAGAATTGAGAGTCTGTGCTCTGGCTACCTCGTGGGGAGCAGCTCCCTAGTGGGCAGTTCTGTATTGTCCTGAAAATCCTCCCAAGAGGGCCTGCCTAGAAATCGTTTCTTTAGCCTTTCCAAAAATGGTGTGAACCCCTATCACGATTTCTATTTCCATTGAGCATTAGACCCTGAGAACACGCCTGCAAGCGGCCCTAGTGACCTTGTTCCTCACTCCCCCAGCCTCCCTCTCCTGGTCTGTGCCACCAGCTGCTGTGTGCTGGGCTCCTTTGGTCTCCAGGTTACCACCCTCAGGCCCAGGCAGAGCGCCAGGAGTGGAGGTGCCCCTAAACCCCGCCCCTGCCTTTCACAGGACAAACTCTGCCCTCTGCAGTGTAGTATCCACCCCAGGGCTCCCTGGCAAGGCTGAGTTGCACACTCCCCTTGAAACTGAACTTGGCCTGGCTTCCTCCTCCCTGCCCTGCGTTCCCCAACACCTCCCAATTGCTCCTGGGAGTATCTTCTTAATGAATCATCTTCACACAAATCCATGTCCCAGAAATATTTTCTGACATCTAGGGACCCTAAAAATTTACTTCTCATAACTTAGGGAGCTACCAGAGGACATGCTTCAGCAAAATGATGGTGTGAAGCAGGAAAGGGAGCCATGGGACCCAGGAGTCCATCCAGAGTGTGGGCTGCATAGGGAAGCCCTATGATGACAGGCTGCTCAGGGATCTTCAGAAAAACCTAGCGTCAGAAATCCCACATGGGAGGGCCTGGGAAGAAAGGAAGTTGGTAGAATGTTAATTTGACTATTTGGAATATAATAATGATTCATAAAGAAATGATCTGGCAGGGGCGCCTGGGTGGCTCAGTCGGTTGAGTGTTTGCCTTCAGCTCAGGCTGTGATCACAGGGTCCTGGGATTGAGCCCTGTGTCATCAGGCTCCCTGCTCAGCCGGGAGTCTGCTTCTCTGTCTCCCTCTGCCCACCCCTGCTCCTCGCTCTCTCAAATAAATAAATAAAATCTTTTTTAAAAAATGATCTGGTTAAGTATTTAGGAGAAATAAATAGAGGTACGTAGAAAACCAAATAAAGGGAAAACAGGCATATACTAAGGCCAGGAAACATCATCATAGTCTATTTCATTTAGCAGTAAGCAAAATGTCCTGTCCTAGGAACAGAAATTCTATTGATTTAACCAAAAGTTGTGATTAAAAGTACACCAAAGGATGGAGGAAGGGCCAATGCAAGCAAGTGTGTACAGAGCTAAATCACCATCTTCCATTGCAGTCAATAGACAATGCTTATAATCGATTAATCAAGAGATAGCAGTATCAGCATATTATTTCGAAATATGGAAGTAATCATCAGCATTGCAAACAAAAATCTAGTTGATATGAACTTGTCTTTTTAAGCCCCATTACTTCCAACAAGATGAAGCATGACTTCTGACGGAAGGTACGTACACACATGCACATGCCTCCCACACCGCAAGTGAGGCCAGAAGAATAACAGAGCCATGGAGGAAGCAGGGGAGGAGGTTGATGGAGAACAGAGCACATACAGAAGCCCTCCACTCAGGGGTCCATGAGGGTTACAGCCAAGGAGGGCTCAACAGCCATACAACATTGGATGCCCTCCATACTCAGCAATTTAAAAAACTCACCCTCTGTCTGCAAACTCCCACCCGCCATCAGCCACTGCTGCCTCAAATTCCACACCACAGACTCATGTATCTGAGCTCAGCACTGCTCTCTCTTCAAGAGCGGAGCTTCCCTGCTGGAGCTGCACAACACATGTGGGATCGGAACAGTGCAGGCTGGGTGCCCAATCCAGCCGCATGGCCCGAGCAGGCAGCTTCGAGTCCCAGAACCTCAGCTTCTCCGTGCAGTGGGTTACAGAAATGGCCACCATCCTCGGCAGCCCCTCCCATCATGCTGGGCTGCCCCAGGGGTTTGCTTTGGCCAACGGCCAGTGACAGAAGCGATATGGTATCCACCCCGAGTCTAGACCTAAAAAAAGCCTTTTGGCTTCCATGCTTGCTGCTTTCAGAACTCTCCACTGGCATGGGAACACGCTCAAGCTCACCAGCCACAGTGAGAGGGACTGTCACCCCTGCCCCAACCCCAGCCAACTGCCAGCTGACTTCCAGACTTGGGAATGGGGCCACTCTGGACCAGCAGGCCCCAGTCCACTCAATAGCATCGGTCTGGCCCAGCCTAGACCAGAAGGAACCACCAGTAGAACTGTGAGCCAAAGAGACAGGGTCATGTTCTTCAAGCCACTCAGTTTTGAGCGGGTTTGCTTGTAATGAAGAAAACCGATGGGCCTTCTGTGTGAAATGATGATGCCAACACTTAATTCACAGGGTTGTTAAGATGTAATGGTGATATATGAAGTCACCATAGGAGCTCAAAAAATATTCTTTACCTTCCACCCCCATCTCCAATGCCTAAATGCAAAGGAGTTTTTAGCAACTATTTTTTTTCCACAGAGGAGTCCAGAGAGTGAGGGCAGGGCTCCAAAGGAGAGAGAGGAGGCCTCCCATGCAGAGTTCCCAACCACTCTAGCCCTGCAGTCTGGGCCGCATAGCCACCTGATGGAGCAGCAAGCAGCTCAGCTCCTCAAGCAGCTCTGAAAAGGTGAAGACTTAACTACCGTAACTGGCTTACTGATTTTGCAATCACATTTTAAGATGCATAATCTGCCACCATCTACAATGGCCATTATAGCCTCCTTCCAGGGGAGTATTAGCCCCACCACCTATGGACTAGACCTGGTGCCAGGAGGCACAGGAAATGACTCTCCCAGTCATACTGGAATTGTAGCAAACGTGGCTCATGGCAGGCCCACCAGCCGTTTCCCAGATGTCAGGGGTGAACTAAATGATGAACCAGAACCCAAGGGGTCTGCACTGACCCTGCAAGACCTGCTTCACTTAGCTACTGCACTCAGGCTTATCTACTTCACTCTGACTTACACAGGGACCTCACTTCTCCCTAGGGGTAGGCCCTGGAATTCTGCAGAAGAGCACTAGGTTTGGAGTCTGAACACCTGGTCCAAGCCAGTTGTTCTACATCTAATAGACAACATGGCCACAAGACATACACTCCTGCCCACAACCGTCTATTGTCCACCAAAGACCTGAGACCCTCCAAGAAAGTGGGCTTGGTTGCTCTTTCCCATGCAGGCCCCCACCAGAGAGAACCAGGTGTTTGGGGTCTGCTAAGAGTGTCCTAAGTACCTGGGGCACCTGGGTGGCTCAGTCAGTTAAGTGTCGGATTCTGATTTCAGCCCAGGTCATGGTCTCTGGGTTGTGAGACTGAGCCCCACATTGGGCTCCTTGCTCTGCAGGGAGTCTGCTTGAGATTTTCTCTCTCTCTCTCTTTCTCTCTCCCTCTCCCTCTGCCCCTCCCCACACATCCTTTCTCCCCCCCCACTTTCTTAAATAAATAGATTAAAAAAAAATTTTATTTAAGTGTCCTAAGCACCTAAGCTAGGCCCAAGGCAAGATGTGATCCCTACCTCCCAGGAGGCACAGCCTAGAATCAAAGTGTTTCAAAATTACAAGGACCTTACAACTCATTGAGTCCACTCAAGCCCCCCTTTTATGTGTAAGTGAATAGCCACCTAGAGAGGGGCAGTGACTTGTCCAAAGGGCCTCAGCTCCTGAATGGCTGAGCACAAAAGCAAATGTTTGACTGCCCACACAGTGCTCTTTCCAACTGTAGGGCTTTCTCATGAGTAGATCTCCATGCTTTGAGAGACTATGTGGTCTCCATGCAAGATAGAGTAGCGCCCCAGGCTTTGGCTGCTCTGGGTACCACAGTCTTGACTGTGGGTAACCAACTATCCATCTAGAGGGCTTTTTAACTCAGGACTCAATGCAGTCAACCAAGGGATTACTCGGCATTGCTGGGAGACACACTACCTGGGGAGATCTATGAATGGTTGACCTATATTAATGGCAGCAGCTATGAAGGGTAGACAGAAGATTCCAAAACCAGCATCTAGAACCATGTGGCCAGCCTGCATTCCTCTCATACCAGATTCTCCGGATTCTCTCTTGGTTCCTTGCAGTTCTTGGCCTGTGCTCAGTTTGTGTCATGTCTTGTAACAATTTGCAAATAATTCTCAAGCCCACTCAATGCTTCTGCCCAGAGTTTACTTCAAGACACCAATTCTTTTCAGTTGGCTTATCTAAGGGTTTGCTTCCTTTACTAAGCTCTGGAAAACCCTTGGCAGGCTACAGCCTCTGGCTACTCCTACCCTGTCAGACGCCATGGCTTCTCTGATGTCCAGGGGCCAACACTGGGCCAGAAATAGACAGAAGTCGAACGTGCAGAATCTCAGAACATGGTCTTGATTTCCTGCTGCCCATCAGCCTTGTGGGAGACATGATGCCTCTGCTCAGCCCTGAGGAGTTCATACCCTATGTACATGTCCCATCCCCTCCTGTCGCCATCCCAACCCATATTCCATTACCAGCAGAAGGCCCTTGGTGAGAGGGATGACCCAGAGCTCCTGATCCTGAGGACCTACATACTCATCTCACCTACTGCCTTACTTCATGATACACAGTGTGCAGCTGTGAGCACCAGGAAATCCCCAGATGAATCTGCCACACCTCACACACCTCAGCACTACTAATGCTTAGAGTCTTCCAAGGCTTCCCAGTATCTAGTATCTGTAGATAAGAAAAAAGAACACCAGAATTACATGAATCTTACATAATCAATATGCAGTTACGAATGTTCTATAAAAACAGAGTGTGGGCTATTGGTAGCCAACCTTCTCTCTCTAGCTTGGAAAACACACACAATAGCAGACCTGCAGAGCTGTCCAGGGAGACATGGTTGCCCCCTGCTCTAGGCCATCTGCACACCAGTTCCAGTACAACTCTTGTTCATTCACACTGGACGTGTAGCCTTTGTCCCCGTATAGGGTCACCCACACCATCTCTCTAGGCTGCTCCACCAAAGCTTCTGCCCAGCTTCATCTCTTGGTCAGGAGGGTCACCTGCTGTTTGGGGACAAGCCAAAGTGGACATATCTTTGCAAAGGACCACGACAGATCCAGGGAAATACAGCCAACCCTTATCCCAGCCCTCAGTAGTAATTCATGTAGTTCCTGTTTAGAAACTTTCTGCTTTATATTGAGTACACTGCATTAACACATAAAATCTGTTGCATTTTAGAAAATAAGTATATTCTTTAAAATAAAAGGAGATCAAATTTTGAAAGACCAAAAAGCTGGATTTACATAAGCAAATCTCACCCTTCCAAACACTGCAATCACAACAGCAAAGCCAGAGCCCACGATGAACAAACTGTGCCCAGTGAGAGTGGCAGAAGCCAGAGTGCCCCCCAGGTGCCAGGTGTCATGGGTGTCTCAGGGACACCTAATGACTCAGGGACATCTAATATGTGTACACAGCCAGGCCCTCCTTGGACCTGGTAGTCTGTGATCATTGCCTCCCATCTGTCTCCCCACCTTCAAGCTTGCCACCCTGTACCCCATTCCACCTCCCAGCCTGCCCACAGTTGCTTGATATTCAACAGAATGACACCTGTGCCTGGCATTCAGAGCCCACCTCATCAGGTCCCAATTTCACTTCCTGCTACACCTTTCACCCCAGGGACACTTCACTCCAAGTCCAGGCACCTCATCAACACACACCACCAAACAAGCCCCCTTTTTGCCACCTTAAGAAATCCAACCCATACTTGTACCTCAGACCAGATGGCTCTCCAGGGGCAGTGACCTCCCAGGGACCCCTTAACACTTCACCTGTTCCCTCAGGCCCTCCCAAGGGATCATCCCACTGTGTCTCACCTATCTGTCCACCCATGACCTGCAGGACCTGGAGGCAGAGTCAGGTCTTACCTCTGGAACCCAAGCGCCCACACCACATCTGGCATGTAGCAAGCCCTCAAAAGATGCCTAATGACTGGATGGCTGAATTAATAAGCAAATGCAGAATAAAACCTATGTGCAGAACAATAATCTCAGGGGCAAAACAAATCCCAATTAACACAATAAGTGGCATTTTGTTGTCTCTATTTTGGGGCACACAAAATAATTAGTGTTTGGTACACAGAGAGCTCTGAGTGTGAAGCTGGATGTAATCAGGTGTCAAAACACAGAAACCTAAGGAGAAAAATAAATTGCCCTTGGTTATGAAGGAGAGACTGCTCTGGTTGGGTTTTCTCCCTGGACAAAGGGCGCCTTGCTGCAGATGCCAGGTTGTCACAACTCAAAAGAGACCCCTCGCAGCTGGGAGGTGTGACAGTCCCACTTCAAACGCGTAGCTGAGCTGCTGAGTGCCACATAGCAGGCCTGCTCACCCCAGGTAGTGACACAGAGTATATTTACTGAGTTCCAAGCATGCCGGGCACTTTATACTCACAAAACCCTCATGAAGTAACTCTCGCATTATGTCCATCCTGTCTACATGGAAACCCAAGCTAACCAGGCACATAATTTGCTCAAGTGTTCAGACCCAGGACTATTTAGATCTAAGACATTCTTATGTACATGCTCTGGCAAGGAGACTCAAGAGACTCAGCCCTCAAGTCCATGGCCCTGCTCTGTTGTCAGCTGACTGATTCCTCCTGAGCATCTTCTCAGTCTCTCTTGGCCTCTTGTTCTCTTAATCTTCAGCCTCCTGCCCCCGTGGCCACCAGTGTGCCCAGTCATACTGTGGTTTCAATGATTGCAGCCAATGGATTATGCTCCCAGAGTCCCTGGCTCCCCCTGCCATGTCCAGACTCACAGAAGAGGTGCTGCCAAAGGCCAGCAAGGTGACCTTGCTGCAGAGGGGGACCTCTGCCCAGGCTCCCTTTTGACCTTCTCATTCATCCTCCCAAATAAAGCATTAATATTTAATCCTTGCCAAGCTCTGCTTCCTAGGGAACCCAGGCTAAGACACCACTTTAGTGTTTGCCTACATTTTCCTCTGTTCCCTACCCCACCCTCCCTCCTCCTTCCCACTGGAGGCATCTACTGCCCTATGTGGATGGACTTCCTGGAAGATGGAGGCTTCCTCGAAACTGTTTTTTGAGTATTTGTATTGTAATTGACATAAATGAAATTGTACTGCAAATTTCACTCCTGTCCTTGACTTCTGCACTAAGCTCCCGGTTCTCAGACCACATGAGGTGCTTACATACGCCCAGCCATGGCATCTACTGCTGGATGGTACCCAGGGCACTGCTGCAGGTCACTTATCCCCTCCCCTGATGTGAGCGGGTCTCTCAGAACTGATCCGGGTGTGGGACCACTGGTCCCATGCTACATGCAATCTAAGACTGCTCTTGCACCAGCAGAACACATGGGGTCCACCTCCCCACATCTTACCGTTATCTGATGTTCTAACCTCCAGTATGGATTGGGCAGAAAGCAAGACCTCCCTGTCTGTCTTGTTCCTGGCCAGGTGAGCAGCTACTCTTCCACTATTAGCCATCTGAGATTCATCATCACTTCCTCGGGTTTGGTTTTGAGCTCATATTGTCCCAGCAGGACTGGCCAGCCTGACTGGTTGCCCTCAGAGAGAATTTGGGGAGTTTCAGAGGGAGAAGGAGGGCACACATCAAGGCAGAGAGCCCATGAAAGCTAACTCCTCCCCGGTGGCCCCCAAGTGACCCCAAATCCTCCAGGGTAGGCCCAGGTTTCATGAAGGCCTAAAAAGAATCTTGATTTGACGCATTTCAAGTTTTATTTCTTCCCCATTGTCCACCTTATTCTCTGGCTCAGAAACTGCAGATCAGGTGCCTCCATGAGAAGGCCTCAAGACAAGGATGGTATGGCCACAAATGACCCCACGTGCACCTGCCCCCGAACACTGCTGGTCATCAGAGGACCTCACTGTGGGAGCCCAGAGGCACTGGGTCGCCTTGAGTCACCTGGGCACCAGGGCATCAGGCACCCGGTCCTTCACAGGGCCAGTGTCCCGCCAGAGGAACAACTGAAAAACAAGGCACAATTCAATGGCTCCTCACTTCCCACATGGTACTTCCCAGAGCATGTTCCACAAAACCCATTTCTGTGTTAAATTAATACAAATCACAAAATAAAAGTGGCTTGGTGGCCCTGTGTCTCAGGGACATTTTTCAAGACCTCCCAGAGCCTCTGACTGTCCCCATGTGCCACTGATAAAGGACATTTTCAACTTTCAGTGTTTTGGGATCCTGTTCTTGGGCTCCCAGGGGAGCTAAACTGTAACACTTACCAAGGTCAAAATGACTGGACAAAACCTCAGAGCACGGGCTCTGTTTCTGCTCTGAGCACATACTGTACGTCTGCTTCATTAAATAACGGAATAAATGAGCAGAAAGGAGCATTCTGAACACAAGATGAGAAAAAGTAAGAGACTTCCCTGGCCCCCATAAGATTAAAGTCCTACAGCCTTGCACAAACTCAAGACAGAAGATAATGTCTGTAACTTTCTGGAAAGTCCTTTGTCTTGAAGATTTGTAACTCTTGGTGTAAAAAATGTATATAATCCAGCACCAAATGTTCCTGCCTCGGAGCATCCTCTCCTTTGTGCGGACTGTGTATCCCAGGCAGCTGTCCTAGTTTGGGCTCCAATAAAACTCTTCCTTTCTCCTTAAATTTGTAAAAAGGTTTGTTCATGTTGCACTGACAGCACCACCTCCAGGGCATGCAGCCCGGTGGGCAGCATTCACAGACCTCCTGAACCACCGAGGCCCTGTGGGCTGCCCCCCACCAAGTGAGCCCTTCAGACTTCACATCTCGAGACACACACTGAGAGAAAGTCATGGCACAGGAGAGAACACAGACTCCTCAATCTGTCACCCGAACCTTTCCCATCTCCACGGCTCCACCCAGGAGGCTCCAGATAATATTCCTCAAATGCCAGGTGCTCTCCCAGATCCCAGGACCTCATACTTCCACACACCCCACTCACACTTCACACTCAACCCAGAGTCCTCTCCTTCTGGAATCCCCTCCGACTTTCCTTCGCAGGGTCAGGCCCTTCTTTCTTCTCACCTTGGCAGCTCTGCACGCAGTTACATGAATTAGACACACTGCAATCGGTTAATTAAGAGACGCAGTGTCTATTCCACACAGGGCCCTGGTTAGATGCAGGAGCGACGGGAGCCCAACTCTCACACATGGGGGTGACAGGTCATACTGGAACCAGGTTCTTGTTCTAGGTAACTGGGAGCTCAAGCCACTTCCAAATCTTTGGTTTGTGGTTGCCGTTATTTAACTGTACTGAAACTCTACATTTTCGCTTGCAATATCAAAATACACTTATAGTTATGAAGACACCAGCAGTAGTAAGAGTCATTCAGGGGGAAAAAAACGAACTTTATTCCTGTAAGTAAATACTGCAGCCCCAGAGGATGGCCTTGCCAGCATCCTGTTGCTCCTTGTGAAAAGCCTCAGCCCAGTGTCCACCCTGTGTCATTCATAAAGTGATTGCACACACACACATTCTCCCCCACACATACATGCACACAAGTTTACACTGCACACAACATATAATAAAGGAACTGCATAAACCCCAGACAAAGGCCCAGACCTTCCTGTCATCCCGACCGCCAGCAAAGACCAGCTCAGGGGCTGCCTGAGCCCCCAGACCACACAGCTCTCCCTCAAAGCCATGGCTCCTCTAGGCATTCCTGAGGCCTGCATTCAAGGTCCACAGCCCCACTCAGAGAACAGAGGCATTTCCAGAGTAGCCGTGCACATGGGACAGTGAGTTTAAGAATGCATACCAATGGGGTTCCTTGGGCTGGGATCTTAGCCAGTTCAGGAGAATGTCCTCTGCTTCCCAGCCACTCTCCATGGTTCTCAGGAGCTAGGAGCCAAAATCACTCCCTCTGCAGTGGACGGAAGCACCACAGTGAGAACAGCTGCCATCCCCACACCTCCCACGGGCAAGCTGCTGACTGGAGCTATCTGGACTCCAGATAAGGCTGGAAGGACACAAGACAGATTATCCCCTCCAAGCACAGAACCTGATGTGCAGGGAGGTGCAGGGAGGTGCAAGGTCTCTTGCAGTCCAGCCCACACAGCGGGTGCATAGCAAGCTGGCTCCCTCTCCACCTACCAGGGCCTCCCAGCACCCAACTGCATGCATGCCTGAGCCCCACGGCTGAAGCCAGGCTGCTCAACACAAAACACGCTGGTTCTTTTATTGCATCTCAGGGAGGCGGGAGAAAGAAAAAGCCTCCCCACTTCCTGATGCATTATTTATCAGGAGCACATTAACCGTGGGTGACATCACAGGCATTCGAAGGTAATTTGTGGAAAGTATTGTTAAAGCAATTGATTTGCAAATTCCTTGACAGGGAAAACAGAGCACGGAACAGGCGGAGAAGTGACATAGAGACTTCTTTTTTTTTTTAATATATTTGGAATAATTGATTGAAAGCTAAGCTGTGTAGCCAGTGAGAAAATGAGATTATTCTGCCTGTTATGCAAAGAAATTGTATATTGTGCAGAACAGCAGGATGAAGAGCTGTCAGGGCGTCTGAAAGGCACTTGCTCCTTCTGCTGAAGGTAGGGGGGAAATGTCTTTCCAAATTCAAACCAAGTCCTCATCACTCCCTGTACCCGGAAAGCTGCCACCACATCTCTTCCCATCTCCCCCTCCACCCACCCTCCACTCTGGGCCCTGGACCTGAGGCCAGACCTGTCCCTTCCCTCCCTCTGGGGCCAGCAAGACACTGTGCAGTGAGCAGGGGAGGGAGAGATTGAGACCCTGCCCTGCTCTGCTCTTGTCCTTTGCCATCCCTCACCTGGAGACCAGTCCCCAGTAATCCCAACTGTGCCTTTCTAGCCCACAAAGCTGGCTGTCACTGCTCAGAACTCTCCAGTTCTGACTGCTCATGACCCTAGGATGACCACAGCCCCTTCCCGAGGCCTCAGAACCCCTATGACGTCCTTCCCACCACACCGCTGCCACACTTCCTCAATCCCAGCATTGTCAAACTGTCCCTAGACTCCCACGCTTGCACAATGACTTCAGCCTTTCTGCTAGAATGGCCGCTTGCTCACCCAGCAGCAAAGTCACTCTTCCCAGACTTAGCTCAAATGCATCCTCCTCCAGGAAACCTTCACTGACTGCCCCATGCAGATAATCCTGGGTGCCTCTCCCTAGGAGCACCATATATTTGCTGGTGGCAAAGTTAGTGAGTGCACCCCTGCGTGAATTGATGCTTGCAGGAACACTTGCCAGAATGAAAGAATCACTGCCCCGATTGCCTTATTGGGTCCCTTTTACCCAACTCTGATGAAGCCCTGAGCGAGGTAGAATGGGCACCCAGGGTGGGCACCTGGCTTTGCTAACTGTTCCCACTGTCTTAGGCCAGAGGATCAAGCCAGAGGCTCCCCAGCAGATTACCCAACATTGGTGGGGAGGCCTGGTCTAGGAAAAAATCCACCATACATGTATACCTGGCCAGCCTCGGGAGCCTGTGATCAGAAACAGACACAAAGCCCAGGGCATTTGAACAATCGCTTAGCCCTGCCACCTGCATGTCTGTAACCTTGGGGAGATTCTTCAGCCTCCCTGAGCCCCAGTCTTCTGGTCTGTCAGCTGGGAATCATTTAAGCTTCAATCCCTAAGATTGTTGAGAGTTAAAACCATAGTGGCTAGACCCCATTGTGCACCCGAGGTAGAAGCTCTTGTTATGACCACCTCACGCCAATGGCTTTATTTATAGCACACTGAAAATTCCCACCAAACTGACTTGGGATTTTTATGTCCATTTTGAGTATTAGAAAACTGAGGTTCCTGGAGTTGAATTGAGGTTACAGCTGACCCTTGAACAACACTGAGGATTAGGAAAACTGCCCCCCACACAGCTGAAAATCTTCACATAACTTTGACCTGCCAAAAACTTAACTACTAATAGCTTACTATTGACTAGAATCCTTACCGATAACATAGTCCATTAATATATATTTTGTTTGTTACATGTATTATATCCTGTATTCTTACAATAAAGTAAGTTAGAGAAAAGAAAATATTATTAAGAAAATCATAAGGAAGAGAAAATGTATTTACATAACTATATGCAGTTTGCAGCCATGTTGTTGAAGGGTCAAGTGCATTTGCTGAAAGTGGCAGGAACCTGGCCAGACCTGCCCATGCCCTCACCAAGTACCATTATCCCCTAGAAAGCTCCTTCCTGCTGACCATACTCTTCACACAGCAAGCTGGACCCTAGGAGAGGAAGATAAGAGACCTCACCAAGTGACTCATACTGTCAGGTGACCAAGTGTCAGGGTTTCCCTAGGGCATAAGACTCCTTACACCAAAGCCAGGAAGTCCCCAGACAAACCAGGACAAGCCCATCACCCTCCTTCCAACCACCTTTAAAGAGCTGGAAAACGCATAATAGTTCATTCGAAGATTTGGTAACAGAGAACATAATGTTAGGTCCATTCCTTTTAAATGGATCAACAAGGCTGGGTCTGGAGAAGCAGACAAAAAAGTTTCTGGCCACTTCCTCACTCACAGTCTGGTTCAGAATGGTCAGCCTACCCCTACAGGCAGTGGCCCCACATCACCTTCGATTGCATTTCAAACCACTGCCACGCCCACCATTGCCCCTCCTCAGACTGGTTCTGGGCATGCAGAGTTCAAGGGTGATCAAGGTACAGCCCTTCTCCCAACTCGGAGGCCCCCGGCCAGAGGCAAAGATAAGTAGCAACAACATCATAAGGGCATGTCAGAGGGAAGCCTGGAAGACTAGAGGATACTTTGGAGGGAGGGGAGGCCAGAGAGGGCTTCCTGGAAGAGGAGACACCTCCTTAATACTAGCCATAAGTCAGTATTAGCAATGTGGCAGGCTGAGGAGTGCCTTCTAGGCAACTAGAACAGCTCCGTGAAGGCCCAGAAGTGTGGCCAAGCCTGGCCGATTTGGGGAACCACAAGTAAGATTGAAGACCACAGTAGAAAGGCGGAGAGGGAGGGAACAAAGACAGAAAACTATGCCACACACAGGAGACCTTGTTTTCTCTAAAACTGGCATTTTTTTAAACTCGGCAGTGTTTACAACATGGAATTTCTTGAAGTGAATAGATAGATGTCTAACTCACTATTTTCAATAGTTGCCTAATATCCTGCGATGTGACTGTATCCTGCTTATTCAACCATTCCACTTTTGGAGGCCTGCAGGTTACTTCTGGTTTATGTTTTGTTATCTAGAAGCAAGTCTTCAGTAACCGTTTCTCTATTACGGTAGAGTCCCAGATAAGGGACTTCAGCAGCAACTGTCATATTAAGTTCCCAAAAATTCAAAAAAGAAGTTACATGCTCACTTAAAATATACAGAAATGCCCATATTCCGATGCATCTTTGCCAGCACTGTGCTGAAACTGGACTCTAGACCCCCAGAAATCTCAACCCCAGTTGCACATTGGAGTCACCCAGAGAGCTTTGAATCATGGCGCCTGGACCCCGCCTCCAGAGATTTAGACTTCAGAGGTGTCCGGTGGTGTCCAGAAATCAGGATTTTTTTTAATTATGGTAAAATTTACCTGACACAGAAGTCGCAGAAACCATTTTAAAGTGCACAAGTCAGCAATATTCACTTACCTGTACAATGTTGAAGCACCAGCCCCTCCGGGTCCGGAACAATTTCCTTACCTTTCCTTCCTTCCTATGGCTGAGTGATATTCTCTTGTATAATATATCACATTTAGCTTATTCACCCACCTATTGGTAGACCGTGGGTTGTTTCCGCCTCTTGACTACAGTGAATAGTGTGCTGCCATGTCACTTAGATGTTTTCTTTGGAAAAATGTCTATTTTTGTGCTTTGCTTATTTTTTAATCAGATTATCTGGTTTGGGTTTTGTTTCGCTATTGAGTTGTTTGAGTTCCTTATGTACTTAACATATTAAGCCCTTATCTGATATATGGTTTACAAATATTTTCTCGCATTCCATAAGCTGTCTTTTCATTTGTTGGTGGATTCCTTTACTACAAAGAAGCTTTTTAGTTTTATGCAGTCCAACTTGTTTATTTCTGCTTCTGTTATCTATTCTTCCAGTGTCTCATTTTTTTAAAAAATCACTGCTAAGACCAGTACCAATGAGATTTTTCTGTACGTTTTCTTGTAGGTGTTTTATGGTTTCAGATGTTACATTTAAGTCTTTAATCCATTCAAGTTCATTTTTGTGAGTGGTGTAAGATAAGGTCTAGTTTCATTCTTTTGCATATGAATATCCATTTTTTTCCCAGCACCACTTATTGAAGAGACTATCCTCTCTCCATTGTGTGTTCTTGATGCCCTCATCAAAGACTAGTTAACCATATATGCATGGGTGTATTTCTGAACTACCAGAAGGCCCTTTACAGTCTGGACTTGATTCAGGTGTTCATGGGGATCCTCTGGAGAATTTTAAGTGAGTCAACTTTAAGGCTCCCAAAACATTAGGTTTGAGGACTACAGGTCCAACTGCCTCAGATGGCTGGTGATGAGGCCAGAGCCCAGAGAGGGCAAGAAATCATGCAACATCACACAGCAGAAGGACTCAAAGGAAAACCCCTGACTTCAGACCGAGACCTCCTGTCCGTCCCCTAGCCACATTGTCTGGTGAAAAGAAACATCCCACCCCACACCTTCTCCCCTCACTTATGCCACTCCAGCCTCTGAGAGATGAACATCATTGTTTAACAAACTTATTTTAAGGTCTTCTGCAAATGTGGATAATCTTCATTTGTTTTTCCTGAAAGTCCTCTGACATTCTACTGAGAAGAGCTGAATATTCAAACCACCCAGGTTTGAATTAGTTCAAACAGAAGCTAATCTTTCATTTATTTACTTTAATCCTGAATTCTGTTCTTTTTTATTTAGCAATCCCTGAATCTGAGACTTAGGTGAAAGATAGAAGTTTTAATTATCTTGATCATGATAAAAGTCTCTCCAGATCTCTGTGATTTGGGGCTTTGGGGAATCCTCCATGTCACTCTTAGGAAGCCAAATGACCTCACACATGCTCTGCCAAACTGTGAGCCTCCAAGTCTCTGTTCCCAGCAACACTGTCCCCACACAAACCTAGTCAGAGCCCCTGGAATCCTCCCAGCCTGTCTAGCCCTACCCAGCTCAGTTTGTGGCTCCTAAGTAACAGAGCTAGGATGGGCTTGGGTCATAAAAGGAAATATATCTTCCCAGTCGTGGGCACACAAATGAGTAAACAGTTAGGGAGATGCATAGTGCATATATACAAGGCAGGCAGCATAGAGGAAGGAGTATCTTGTCTTGGGCTATCAAAAATGGGAAACCCTGTGGAAGTCACAGGTGCTAGGCCAGGTGTGAAAGAAAAATCTACAACGGAGACGTCCTCTCCCCCTGCAGTGAGTATTCTGGGGGAGTATACAAGTTATGCCAGCCTTAGGATGCCCTGTGCCAGGTAATAGGAGGAGATGGGAGTGTCCTGCCTAATTTTGGCCAGCAGTGTAGCCCCCTGAATGAGTTTTCACACACAACCATAAAAGGTAATTAGAAACAACACGGAGTTTCCCTCATGTGGTAGTTTTAAAACCCATTTGCATTCCAGTTCCAGACAAGATGAAGTAAACACACTTCTCCTTATGTTGCCCACAAAGCATAGCTAAAAACCCTGGATATTACATATAAACCAAACACCAAACATAAGAACACCCTGGAAAGGAGAAAGAAGCCTGCCGAACTAGGGAATTTGAGGAACAACATGGCAGTGTTCCTCAAGAGTTCCAAGATTTTCTTTTTGTTGCATATATCCCAGACTCGGTGCTGGAGGAAAGAGCCACCTGGAAGTACCAATGGGCACAGACAAACAAGTCCCTAAGAAAAGCTTGTTCTCTCTAGCCAAAGGACCAGGAAAGGGCAACCTAGCAAAACAGAAAACTTTGAAACTATAATTGCCTTACTCCAACCAAAGAGGAAAAAAAAAAAAAAATGTGACACCATTCCCAACAGCAAAGGCCTAGTGGAGACTCAGGACTTCCATGATCACCTGTAGTAAGGAGTCTACCCACCTTACTCCCAACAGTGTCCCTGGAGTCCACGTGGGGATGCTGGATTTCTACCTCCCTGCCCAGCGGTATTGAGGTATTTCTACCCTCTATGCTAGAGTGTGTCAGAGAGGGCCTAGCAAGAAGCTGGCAGTGAAGAACTCACCCCCCACCCTTGCTCTGCAGTTTCATAAGAAGGTGTCCCTCCCTTGCCAGCAATGATGAGACACCCTTCCTAACTAGAATGTCCATGGGGGCCACATGCAGAACCTGGATTCAACCTCCACCCAACAGTAATAAGGCAGCATCCTCCTTCCCCTCTGGCACAGAGCCAAACAAGTCCTACAGAGACAGAAGTTTTAAATAAGATCCATATATACCTATTATAATACCTGTGATACCCCAGGTTCATGTGAAAATCACTCATTATATCAAGAACCAAGAAAATCTCAACTTGAATAAGAAAAGATAATCAACAGATGCCAATCTTGTTAGAACACAGATATTCAAATTACCTGACAAGGATTTTAAAGTAGCCATGATAGAAATGTTACAATGATGCTACAGAAATGCAGTTTTGAACACATTTGAAATAAGTGAAAAACAGAAAATCTCAGCAAAGAAACAGAATATCCAAAAAAGAACCAAAAGGAAATTTTAGAACTGAAAAGTACAATTATTTTTTAAAAATCTCAATGGATAGGCTCAAAAATAGAATAGTGAAGGCAGAGAAAGTATTGATGAACTTGTAGATAGAATAAAAATTATTCAATCTTAACAATGGAGAGAAGGTAGAGTGAAAAAAATGATTACTCAGGGAACAAGGGACTACAAGACAAGTTCTAACATTTGTGTCATCTGAGCCCCAGAAGGAAAAGAGAAAGAGGATGGGACTAAAACAGGATTAAAAGAAATAATGGCTTAAATTTCCACAAAATTGGCAAAATACATAAACCTCCAGAAGAAAAGAAGCTAAACAGACAGGAAAAGAACAAAGGAACCACGTCAAGCATATCATAGTCAAACTTCTGATAATTAACAACAAATAAAAAAATCTTGAAAGCAACAAGATTGAAACGACACCTCACCTTAAGGAATAACTGTTCTGAGTGAGAGCAGATTTCTCCTCAAAGACAATGAAGGACAGAAAGAGGTAACATGACCCATTTCAAGGGATGAAAGGAAAAAACTGTCAACCAGATTTATATACCCAGCAAAAACATGAGGGGAAAGCAAGACATTCTTAAACAAAGGAAAGTCAAGAGAATTTGAACCAGCAGGCTCATCCTAAGGGAAAGGCTAAAGAAAGCTCTGGAAACAGAAAAAAAAAAAAAAAAATGATGAAAGAATCTTGGATACTCGGGAAAGAAAAAGCAACAGAAAAAGTAAAAATATAGGGATATATAATAAACTTGCCTGCTCTTGAGTTTCCTAACTTATGTTTGATGGCGAAAACAAGACTTACATCACAGTTTGATATGGTTCACAATATGTACATAGAAGAAATATGTAAGAATTATATTATAAATGGGCCAGGGTAAACGAACATAACAGAAGGAAAGTGTTCCACATTTCATTTAAACTAGTAAAATGTTGATAACAAAGACTGAAATTCACAGCACAAAATGCTTACATTAGAAAAGAAAGACTCAAATCAGTAAACTAAACTCCCATCTTCAGAAACTAGATAAAGTTAAAAAGAGCAAAATAAACCCAAAGTAACCAGAAGAAAGGAAATACTAAAGGTAAAAGCAGAAGTCAATGAAATTAAAAACAGAAAACAATAGAGAAAATCAATGAAGCAAAATCCAGCTCTTTGAAAAGATCAATAAAATTGACAAACCTCTACTGACTGACAAAAGAGAGAGAGAGAGAAATTACCAATATCAGGAATGTGACAGGGGCTACACCACAGGGCTGGAAACTACAGCCAGCACGAGGCTAGGAGAATGCTGTAAACAACGGTCAGCACATAAATACATGACTTAGAGAAGATGGACCACATCCTCAAAAAGCACAAACTACCACAACTCACTTCATATGAAATAGATCATTTGAATAACTATGTAATTCTTAAAGAAATTGAATTTGTAAGCAAAAAACTCCCAAAAAATGAAATCTCCAGGTCTAGATGATTTCATTGGAATATGCTACCACACACCTAAAAAGATAATTAACACAAATTGTACATAATATTTTCTGGAAAATGAAAGAGGGAATACTTCCCAACTAGTTTTATGAGGCCAGTACTACCTTGATAACAAAATTTGGCAAAAGAGCACAAAAAAAGAAAACTATGGTCCAATATCCCTCATGAACATAGATGCAAAAATCCTTAACACTGGATTAACTCATAGAACCCATAAACAAACCCAATAAAAAGAATTATACATCCCAATCAAGTGGATTTATTCCAGATATGCAAGGCTGTTTCAATATTTGAAAATCAATCAATGTAATCTACATATTAACAGACTAAAGAAGAAAAAGCACATGCTCATATATCAGTTGATGCAGAAAAAAGCACTTGTCAAAATCTGATATAATACTCATGAGGATAAAAACTTTTAAACAACCAGGAATAGAAGGGAGCCTTTTCAACTTGATAAAGATCGTCTACAAAAACCCTATAGCTAGCATTAGACTTTAAATTAAAAGAGGAAGGTATTTCCCCCTGAGCCTGGAACAAAGCAAGGATGGTCATTCACCACTGCTATTCAACATGACACTGGAAATCCTAGCCAGAGCAACAAGGCAACAATATGGAAAGGGAAGGGAAGGGAAGGGAAGGGAAGGGAAGGTATGCAGCTCTGAAAGGAAGAAATAAAGTGACTTGCGAGTGACGTCATGGTCCAGGTAGAAAAACCCAAGGAATGTACAAAACCACTCAAAGAACAAGTAAGTGATTTCAGCAAGGTTGTAGAATATAAGCTCAGCATACATAAACCAACTGTATTTCTATGTACCAGTAATGCACACATGGAAACCAAAACTAAAAATACATTACTGTTTACAACAGTGCAAAACAAAAAATGAAATATGTGTAAATCTAATAAAACTTGAGTTGGAGCTAAAACCTACAAAATGCCAATAAAAGAAATCAAAATATAAAATGAAGAGACGTATAATGTTCATAAATCGAAAGACTCAATTTAGCAAAGATGTCAGTTCTCCAAATTGATCTATAAGCTTAATGCAACTTCTATCAAAATCCCAACAAGAATGTTCAGAGACATAGGCAAGATTATTCTAAAATTTATATGGAAACTCAAAAGAAGTAGAACTAAATAACTTGTAGCTAAAACAAATTTAAAAAGAAGAATAATGTGGGAGGAACCACTCTGCTCAACATTAAGACTTATACAGCTCCAGTCTCGAGACCGTGTGGTATGGCAGAGGGACAGACGTAAATCAGTGGAACAGAACAGAGAAATCAGAAATAGATGTACACAAATATGGCTAACTGATTTTTTACAGTGGTGCAAAAGTAGGGGATGAAAAAGTCTTTTCAACAGATGGTGCTGGAGCAATTCTAAATCCATGGGCCAAAAAAAAAAAAAAAAATTTTTCAACCTAAACCTCACACCTTATATAAAACTTAACTCAAGGTGGAGTTATTATTTTTTTAGCGATTTATTTATTTGAAAGTGACAAAGTGTGAGCAGGAGGAACAGAGGAAGAGGGAAAGAAAATCTCAAGCGGACTCCTTGCTGAGCAAGAGAGCCCAAGGGGGGGCCCAATATCATAACTCTGAGATCATGACCTGACCTGAAACCAAGAGTCAGACGCTTAACCGACTGAGCCATCCAGGTGCCCCTCAAAACTGACTTAAATGCAAACATAAAAGTACAAACCTTTAGAAGAAAACATAGGAGAAAAGTCTTCAGGACCTAGGACTTGCTGACCCGTTAAACTTGACACCAAATCACACCCACTAAAGAGAAAAATCAATAAATTGTACTTGATCAAAATTTAAAACTTCTCCTCAGTAAAAAGACCCTAATGATAAAACAAGCCAGACTGGCAGAAAATACTTGTAAACCACATATGTGACAAAGGCTTGCTTCGAATGTATGATGAACAGTTTTTCTTTTTTCAGTAGTGGTAAGGTGAGGGATTGGAGGGATTTGGACAAAAATCAAGTAAATAAAAAATAAAAATCTCAAAGAGTAGTGATGGGTATGAAGGAATAAATCAGGATAAAAGAACACTGCATGTAATTTATTAAAAATAACAAGCAGTCTGATTAGAAAATGGCCCCCCCCCAAAAAAAAAACATGAAAAGACATTTCACAGAATAGGATATATAGATGATATAGATGCCCAATAAGGCCATGAAAAGATGTTTGATGCCACCAGCCACTGGGGATGCACAATCAAGATCAGGACTCCTTGTCACCACCTGTTCTGTACCCCAGCCATGAGGTTCTGTTCCCCCACTGGAAGTTAGAAATGAAGAGAATGAAAGAGCCCCTCTATGAACAGCACCACACTGGGCAGAAGGAAATGCCAGGAGGGAGTAGGGAAGCCATTCAAAGTCCCAGTCTCAGGACTGTCCATGCCCTTCCATGATTTCAGCAGACAGGGCATGGTTGAGAGGGCTAGTAAGCCTCCACAGCACTCTCGATCCTTTTTCCATGACTGTGTGTTGTGCAAATTAATAATCTGTCCCCAGAAAAACACCAGTAAGTTTCAAGTGCAGTCATAAGAATGCTTGAGAAAAGATGCTATGCTTCCTACCTACCATTTGTTGAGAGAGAAATGGGCCAGAACTTGATCACATGTGCAAGCCGCTGGGACTTTAGCAGCTGCCCCACAGGAAACAGGAGGGGGCCAGTGGTTGGGGGCGGGGAGCTGCGGGCATGGGGAGGGGCTCAGACACCAAGGCCCAGAGCTGCCCCTGGGGGTAACCTGGTGGGAGGAGCAGGAACACCTGTGCAGGAGACATCTGAGTCCAGATCCTGGCAGAGATGGACCACTGCTGTGTGGCCTGGCCATCCCTCCTTCCCATAACAAAGCAATGATGAGAACACCCGTTGCATAATGCAGTGTTCCACCATACCCCAGCACACGCTGGTGGCAGTCATTTACGGGCAGTAAGCACTTCCTGGAACTGTACTTCTGCGTTCTCTCGTCCAGCAGCATTCAGGCACTGAGGCACCCGCTCTGGCTGGTATTTTAATCCCACGGCTTTAGAGAGGAGAATCCTGAGGCCAGAGAACACGGACTGGGGAAAGGCCCTCAGCCTCCCAAGGCCTGTCTGGTGGCTGTGGTTGTGGCCCTGGCCCTGGGAGAAAGAGCAAGAAAGTATGGCCACTCAGGGCCCACCCACTCATGCACTCCCAAAAACACCCCCAGCATTTTAGCCCTACAGGACTCCTGACACCTCCAACTTCAGAGGGACCCAATTTTAGAATATTCAAAAGATGAAGCTACACACTTTCTAACCAAAGCTTTTAATGAAATAATTATCAGCAGTATTAAAGGTCCTCCTCTGATGCACTTAAGCTTTGAGCCAACATCTTAAATTCTTACTTCTGGCCTACCTCTCCAAAGCTTGTGTGAACCAAGGACTTCTGCCTATCTGCCCCTTGGTTAGGCCCCATCATGAGGAATCCCAGATCGGACTAAAAAGCAGCCCTGGTGCTTGTTACCCCCAGAGAAATCCTCCCTTCATGTGCAGCCAAACCCAGTCCAGCTTCTTCAGGGGGGCCTGTCACCCAAAGCTGGGCAGTGTCAGCCATGCTCAGCTCCCAGCAAAAGAAGGAGATGATTGTTTACTCTCTCAGCTTGACTGAGATGAATCCACTGCACTTTCGGTACATCTATAATCAAAATTAAGCAGCTGAAAAGTCCCTCCCACAGAAAAGGACAGAAACTCTGAAGAAGCACCAGGCTCCAAAGAAAAGCCTGACATAGACCGGTGACCATTTGACACCTCAGTCCTTTGCTGAAAGTGCTTTCATGAAAAAGTCTTCTCAAATTACATCAGGTTCCTTTAGACCCTTTCACATTTTTTAATACTATGAACTGGTCCCCAAAACACTCTTTCTTATTTGACTCCACAACAGTCCTTCAAGGCAGGAGTTATGAAACCTCCCTGACAGAACCCCCAGGCTCAGAAAAGTTAAGGGATATGCCCAAGATCACACAGCAAAGTGGTGGCCTTCTGACCATGTTTCCCACTGTCACAAGACCTGCCTCTGTGCAGTCCCTTAACATCCTGTCCCCAGCACGCACTGACGGCAACAGGCTGGCCAACTCTTCAGCTCTGCTATAACAGGTAATAGAGCTCTGAATGCCACAGAGAGAACAAAAGTCAAAGCTAAACTAAACCAGGCATTGGATTTCAGGCTTCTAGATTCTTCTGGCTTGCAACCCAGGGTGAAGGAAATGCTCGTTTACTTGGTTCAATCCTCCCTTCTATTTAGCTTCATTAGCATGCTGATGTCCTCTCTCTCTACTAAGGTGGAGTTCTGGTTAAGTACCAGGTCTCTGTGGCTCTAGGGCCATCTTTATAAAAAGAACAGAATAACGTCCTAATAGGCACAGTGGACTCCTATTACCTCACCAACCTGGAAAGGAGCTAGGCCAAATTTTTTAAGGTTCCTTACAAATCTAAGGAAAAAAAAAAAAAAAAGAAAGAAAGAAATAACCAGAGGAAGTCACGCCACTGAAGTAAAGAGAGATTCATGGTCTGACCAAAATCTTTGCTCTCTTACTGCTTCAGTTACGATGTAAAAATGTGAAAGAACTCGGGGATTACCTCAGAGGCAAAGGGAGAGGAAGGGTGGGAACATGGTGCTCCCAAAGCTGGGGGCTCGTCCACATGTTTTCAGGAGCCAGCAGGACCAGGTCGGTCACTCTAGCTCCTGCGACTCAGTCGGTACTAACACACACTGACAGAACAGAAATGGATTCAGTCAGAAATACGGAAACAAAGCTCTGCCATGGGGAAGCCTGGAAGTGCAGCAGTGAGTGAGTGCAGTGAGGACAGAAGGCTCACACTGAGTGAGTGGATGCAGGTCAAGCCTGTAAGGGGCTGCAGACCCACAGAAGGCTGAACTCAGGGAAAGCCGACCTACGGGCACAGGGCAATGACTAGGAAGCTTGTCTATTCTTCCTGATCTCTGAGTACAGATTTAAAATCCTCCCCCGAGGGGTGCCTGGGTGGCTCAGTTGATTAAGCACCTGCCTTCTGCTCAGGTCCTGATCTCAGGGTCCTGGGATCAAGCCCCACAGCAGGCTCTGAGGGAGTCTGCTTCTCCCTCTCCCTCTGCTTGCCATTCCCCTTGAGTGTGTTCCCTCTCTCTCTCACAAACACACACAAATAAATAAATAAAATCTTTAAAAATGAATTAACTAATTAATTAAAATAAAATCCTACACCTGAGCCTAGGGCTCAGATATTTCAGATTTTTAAGATTGCCTTAACTTTATGATCCACAAACCACCAATATGAGAAATTAACATAAAAATGAAGTTACAGGACAGGAATGTCCCTGGAGCACCTGGCAAAAGGAAAGACTGAGTCTAGAGGGATATGAGTTCAGCTAAATCCATGAGAGTCTCAAAGATGTAGCTATTACAAAGATAAGCTCACAACAAAAAATATAATCACATTTAATAAGGATCACCTACCATGAGTGAGAGCGAACACCACAAACTAGACTATTAACCCAAGAGGTACAGATTTAAGAATAATCTGATAAGAATTATAAAATAAAATTATTAAAGAAGCAAAAGAAGAATTCAAAGCCCAAAGACTATTTTTTAAAAGATTTCATTTATTTGTTTGTCTGTTTGTTTAAGACAGAGAGTACAGTGGGGAGGAGGCTGGAACGGGAAGGGAGTGGGACAAGCAGACTCTGCCCTGAGCGAGGAGCCCGACCCAGGACTCAATCTCACCAACCTGAGATCAAGACCTGAGCCGAAATCGAGTGTCAGATGCTTAACCAACTGAGCCACCAGGTGCCCCAAAACCAAAAGACTATTTTTTAAAAGAATAGATCCATTTGAAAAAAAGATAAGCAAATAGAATAGCTATAAACAAGAAGCAAAGACCCTGAAATGAAAAACCTATAGAATGACGGAAAGGCAGTATCTGAGAAATAAAGACTGCGAATATTCCAAAGTGATGTTAATGCCCTTATTAGCGAATCCAGGGCCCCAAGCAGAATAAACAAAAGACTTGCCAAGACACATGAGGTGGAATTGCTGAACTGAAAGACAAAGGTATGCTCTTAAGAGCAGCCAGGGAGAACAGGCTGATCACCCACAAAGGAGCAAGAATTAGACAAAAAGCCGGCCCCACAGTAGTAATGACAAGGGCCAGAGGACAATTAAATAACGCTCTCAGAGTGCGAAGAGAAAGTATCAGTCATCCTGTGGATTGAGAGAGTTTCCTAGCTCACAGACTCACTGAGAGAACACTAAAGGAAGACCCTGAAGAAGAAAACCAAAGCCAGAAGAAGGCGATGGCACAAGAAGAAAGTGCTTGAGAAGTTCACTAACTGTTTCAACACTGACTGTCTAAATAACATGCTGATTATGTAAATCAGCATCATGATACTGGGAGGGGTAATCACCCTTCCCTGCTGAGAGTTCTGGGTCAAGTGTAAGGTACTGAAAGGTGCTGTGTCTGCCTGGAAAAGGTTTATGAACAGCCAGCTGCTCCGATCAATAAGCCAGAGGCAGTTTATTCTAACTACAGGCATCATAGCTCCGAGATGGTAATCATGACATTACAACACATTGTGTGAGCCACCACTTACAGTGGACCTGTCATACGTTGTCTCATTTCATTTTACACTACACCTGCAGGGGGCTGCATTGTGACTCAGACCAGGTAGATAAGCCATCCAAGGTCACACTGCCAGTAGTGACAGTGTGGCTGGTGCATCGGGCAGGCCATCTGCCTCTGTCATGGTACAGCAGTGGAAAGCGTCCCTGCTTGTGAAAAGTCAGTCCCTCTTGCTAACTGCTGATGAGGCATAAGCTCTGAGCTGGGAGGCCCTGTGGGTCTCCTTTTCCAAGGTAAACTGCATTCCACATGTGTCAGGGACTTCCGGGTCGGTAGGCTCAGGGAAGACCAGGTCAGAGAAACAGAGGGAGGGCTGACATAGGGGGGCTTCGAGCCCCGAGGGGAGGAATCCAGGGGTCTCATAGGGAAGGAGCCATCACCCCGAGGGAAGACGTGGTGACCGTCACGCATTGCCAGGCATAGAGAAACAACATCAGAATGTTTCCAACTCCCGATTCACAGGGAGTCCAAGACTGCCTGGTAAGCCCCTCACCCATGGCTTACGTGCAGTCTTAAAGTTCAGGACCTCTAAAGACAGCATCTCTGCTTGGAAAAGAGACTCCTTGTGAGTTGCTTGAGGACACCATCGTGGTCAACCCAACTGTATGTGTCCAGGGTCATCTCTGGCCCAGAGAGACAAGCAACAAAGGATGCGGAGAGCACCACCTCACTGGGAGGGAGGACCTTAGCACCCATTCACGCAGGGTCTGCTGTGTGTGCTGGAAGCCGCCTGGGGCCAGCCAAGGAGCCAAGCCAAGTCCCCACTGACTAGGATGCAGGGTGAGTGGGACACCAAAGGACAACCCTCAGGGGTCCTCAGGCATATGGAAAAGGCCAACCCCCTCCCCCCACTCGTGATTTCCCCACAGACCCTTCTTATATTTTCTTTTTAATTTTCAGTCTAGGAGTGAAAATACTATGCATTTGTTTCTTATTAATTTACAAATCACTACAAACATGTTTTGCAAGAATTTTTAACATCCATGAAGCTCTTTTTTTAACCTCTTCTAAGTCATTTAGCACCCTTTTCTCAAGGAAGAAGCAAATGTATTTTTGCCAAGAATAAACTCCTCACTTGAAGTTGGGCTCTGTTTTTTAGTCCCAGGCTCATAAACTCCACCAGGGCTTGGACAAACTGAAAAAGGAAATCCACCCCCTACACACACAGGCCCAAGTCCGAAAGATTGTGAGCAGTGGTATCTTCACACACAAACACACACACACACACCCCGAAACAAAACTGGGGAGTGAAGACTAGACAGTCTCCTGCAGACTTGGCCTCTGTTTTTACAAACAGAACCCCAACAGAGCCATCCAAGGGCATCTAGAAGACATCTGGGGCGCCTGCCGTCCTGGGCAGCCCCACACCCCCTGTGAGAGAAGCAGCTCTGAGCAACATGGCATGCATGAGCAGACACCCAGCCAGGCAGTACCACCACCCGGGACACCTGGGCTTAGAAGGTGGCAGGCGGCACAGTGTGGAGCTGGCAGGACAAGAATAGTGTACATGTGTGGAACATGAGAGAACTCTGTGCTTGTGCAAGAGCAAACATGTAGTCAACCAGTCACCCACATGGTACCGGCGCCAAGGGGCAACCATACGGTGGTCTCCTGCGGCAGTGGGGCCCACTCACACTGCAGTGCTTGCTGAAATTAGCCCTGATTTGTGCATGTGTGCACCCCCCCTAAATTCATGGGGTGAAGCCCTGACCCCAGAGTGATAATATTTGGAGATGGGGCCTCAGTGAGGTAATTAGGTCCAGATGAGGTCATAAGAGTAGGGCCTTCATGATGGGTTCAGTGTTCTTATAGAAAGACACCAGAGAGCCTACTCTGGGTCCACATACACACACAGGAAAGGCTGTGTGAGCAGTGCACAGAAGTCTGCATGATTCTTAGTAACACAAACAAACGTCACTAGAGACTACCACCTGATCTAAGGGCAGCTGAGGACTGAGCCTTGTTCCTGCTACCTTTTAACACCCCAGAGCCAGAAGCACACCCCCAAACACACACATACACTCACACCCAGTCCTTCCCAGTACAGGTCAGTGAACCAAACAGCTGACATTTTTAACTGATTTGATTTCACCCTCATAACGCCTAAAGGATTTCAGTCAGTTCACAAAAATGCAGAGAATAACACGACATGCGATCATATAAGACAAAGTGGGAACAGATAAAGTAAAGCTCAAAAGTAGAGGACAGTAATGGGAGCCAGGAGTGAGGCAGCCTGGCTAGGCAGCCCTGGAGATGGGTGGCCTCCACCAGGTAACAAAAGGACACTAATGAATAGCGCAGTTACCTCAGCCCATGGCTTATGAACAAATGTGATACGGTGTTGTTTTTTTTTAATAGTTCGGGAAAATTATGAGTCATCATGAGGAAAGGCCAGGACCTCAAGGACACTGGAAAGCCTCACCTGCACAGCCCCTTCCACCAGCCATGCCACTCCTCAGACAGCTGCATCTGCCTCCACACTGGACACCCTATGCCCACCGCCCTGCCCCATCCACCCTGGTCCCAAGCAGGAGCAAAGAGCTCGCTCACCACAGGCTCCCCTCAGGTCTGCCCGCTGCACCCCAAGCTAACCCCAAGCCTCCATGTGGCTTCTCCTAGCCCCCAGCCATGCCTTCCTCGGGCTTTTGGTGCTCCAGACACTCAGGCTCCCTAGTTTTGTTCCCAGCAAGGAGCCTCCCCGCTCTGCCAGCTGCCCTTAGGTTCCCAGAGCCCCCTCCCCCATCTCAGTGAGGTGCCTCTGCCACATCTGTAGGACCTGTCATTTCACACACAGCCCTACCATTCCTGACCCAGGATTGAGATGATGCCTGGCACACAACACATGCACAATAAATCCCCCTGGGGTCAGCTGTTTCCAAAACCCGGCACACCCCGTAGCATACAGTAAGCACTGAAGAAGTAGTAATGGAAGTGCAAGAACACTTTCCACCCAAATGCTGCAAGCACCAAAGAGGGTGTGCTCAGTTCTCCAAGGGAAAGGCACACAGAGGCAGGGAGGGTATACCAGGCCAGCCAGAGGTGGCATGTGAGCTGGGCCATATGGATAGGAGGACAAATGGAGGAGGCATTCCAGGCAGAGAGAACAGGAAGGGCAAAGGCCAAAGAGTATAGCGTGTTCAGGGACATCTCCCACTGTTGTGGGGAGGGGATGGGAGTGTGAGGTTATGGTCTTATTCTCGTTTACAGTGATAAAAGCCAGTGGTTTATTGGCAGCAAATGTTAAATATTCAGGAGTTGTGCAAGCCTGTTGTTAAACCATTAGTAGCTTGAAATCAGTCATGGCTGAATTCAAACATTGCCAAAGGCTGCAAATTAGGGAATGGACAGTTCCCAGTCCTGTTGCCGAGTCATCCCCACCCCCACCCCCACCCCTTTGTTTTTCTAAAGAAGTCGAGCACTTGAGAACAGGCATTATCAACCCATCTTCCCAATGAAAATATTAACTTTGGAAATGTAGGCATGCCCATCATAGGTTAGAAATGGATCATAAAAACGTGAATTCCGACTGACTGAATCCAGGGCCTTCTCTGCCAAGGAGCTCAGCAGGAACAGCTTCCCATCTCCTTAGTGCTTTCCTTCCCTGAGCAGTAGCTTTAGACAGCCAGAAACATCTCCAAATGTTCACATCTGTGGCAGGCTGTACTTTCCAAAAGTGGCTTGCAGCGCCGTCTCCAGTCCCACATGCTCCTCTTGCCCTGTGACCTTGACACTGCTCCCATCGGATTGCACTAGGTCTGCACCTCCCTCCCATAAACCCGGGAAGGTCTTTGAGCCGCCTTCAGCAACAGTCCGAACCTGCACCATGAAAAGGCCAAGCATTGAACGTGCCTGCTCCCAGCTTCTTCGCGCTGGGCACCAGCTACAGGAAAAGGGGAGAAGCACGCACAGCGCCTGGAGAGGCTCCCTGAAGAAGGCTCTTCCGCAAGGCCTCCCCTCAAGCCAGCTGAGCCATGGAGCCACTCTGGTGAAGCTCCCATAAACAGAGCCGAGCCGTCCCTGGCCGAGCCCCGCCCAAGGCCGGGGCCGGACTCCTGAATAAGATCTGTGATCAATCTATTTCAGCCACTAAGTTCTGAAGTGAGTTCAGTAGCAATGAATAACTAGAAAATAGTCCTCATCAGGAGACTGAGGAGAAATAACATCCTCCTTGTGGAGTTGCTGTGATGGTCCCATGCAGGAGAGCATGGTAGGTATGGGGCCAGCCCCTGGCTCCTGGCAAGTACTTAGCAGCCCTGTGTGGCCTCCTCTCCTCCACCCCTGCTCTCCGCCCACCCCTCGGACTCCAGAGTGGGACCACCACTGTGCTCCATCAGCCCTGATGGAAGGGAGATACTGTCCCAGGACAAGATTCAGGCTGTTACTAATGTACACTGGTCTTCCAGACACAGGAAGATCTCAGGGATCTGAGCGCAGGTCAGCACACCAGCTGCTTTAGAGTAGATTTTCCTGCCCAACCTTCAGAAGCAGAGCCAGAGGAGGGCCAAGAAATCTGTATTTTCCACAGGATTTCAAACGTCCCCTCCCACTCAGTGATTCTGAGCTGAGTCTCTCAGTCCACCTTGCAAAGCTGTGCCCAAATGCCACCACACTACAGCCACCTCCACAGGGCCAAGCATGCAGAATCAAGGACTAGCGCCTTGGACAGGAGCCACGGAATGTGTCCTAGAGTTTCTTGGAGCCTCAGTTCACTCCTCTGTGAGCTGAGGTAGCCCTCTTGGGATGCGCATTTAGTAGATAATATATAAACTTGCTGGCATAAAACGGATATCCAGCAGATAGCACTGTCCCTGTCCCCACCTTGCAGGTTGCTTTGGGCTTTTCAGAAGCCTTGTCTCTATAACAACCCCAGTTACCTGCTCTGAAGCAGAACAGCCTGTGTCTGCCTCTCTCCCCAGGGCAGTGGTTCTCAGCCTGGGCTGCAATTAGCATTGCCAGGGGCTCATTTAAAATGCCAAAACCCTGACCCATCCCAAACCAAGTGCATGAGTCAATGTACCTGAGGGGGTGGATGGTGTGGTGGAGGGGGACCTGTTTTGTGAACACCCATGTAATGTTAACGTACCTAGAGTGGCCATGAAGTACGAGCTTGTGAAGAGCAGTTACATTTTTACGAACCCTCAGTGCCTACATGCCTAGGTTTTGCGTTATACATAGAAGCTTTCTACTAGCCATAACAATAGTGACTTAGATTAGGTCAGGTCAGGTCAGAGCAGATTAGAGAGAGACAGAACTGTGCTTTCCTATTTCCCTTCTGTTGCAGACACATCTCGGTTTCTTGTGGGTCTCAGGTACTGGTTAACACCGGGCTTCCCGGGCTGTAGGAGGTCCATGCACTAACCCCTGGAACCAGACCTGAGCAGAACCCGTTTCTTTCAGGCAGCCAGCATGCTCGGGTAGCAAAGGACATTCACATATGGGGTCTGCATGCTTTGCTCTGCAAACCCAGCAGAGGGATGCAGGTGCAACAGCTCAGGCCCACAGCCATGACTGGGTTCTGGTGCAGCCTCACTGCTTAAATTAATTAGAATATCACTGCTCCCTATCCCTATCCTCCACTATCCACAATAACCAAATTATGGAGAAAGTCCACATGTCCATTGACTGATGAATGGATAAAGAAGATGTGGCATACACACACAGACACACACACAACGGAATATTACTCAGCCATCAAAGAAAATGAAATCATGCCATTTGCAATGACGTGGATGGAGCTAGAGAGTATTATGCTAAGTGAAAAAAGTCAGTCAGAGAAAGACAAATACCATATGATCTCACTCATATGTGGAATTTAAGAAACAAAGCAGATGAACATAGCCAAAGGGAAAAAATAAAAGAGAGAGGGAGGCAAACCATAAGAGACTTTTAACTATAGAAAACAAACTGATGGTTGATGGAAGGAGCTGGGTGGGGATGAGCTAGATGGGTGATGGTATTAAGACGGGCACTTGTTATGACGAGCACTGGGTGTTGTATGTAAGTGATGAATTGCTAAATTATATTCCTGAAACCAATATTGCAATCTATGTTAACCAACTAGAATTTAAAATAAAATCTGAAGAAAAAAATAATAAAAATTCAAATTTAAGAAGGGAATACTGCTGCATGCTTGAAGTTGGGGTGCTCCCATCTCACTTTGCAGCCTTGGCTTTAGAGCAAAGGATGGAAGCAAGTGATGGGAGAAACAATCAGTCTCCAACACATGCCCCTTTCCCCTGGGCACCCAGCCAGACCTGGGTACATCTCCCAGCAGGCAGTGACCCCCACAGTACTGGTTGTGCCACTTGGGAGGTCCTAAAACGTGCCTATGCCAGATCCCCTTACTCAATCCTCCCGTGGCCACCCACAGAAGCTTCATGGGGTCGGTGGCACAGCTGCCAGTAGAAGGCCCTGTGCCAACCACTGACCTAGATGCTATTTGGGACCTCCGTGCCTGAGAAATGCCTGTCCCTGGATTAGGCTGCTATGATTTGGGAGTGAGTCACCAAGCTAGATGCCATCGACAGGACAGGTGAATTAAATCATCCAGCCAACTCCTGCCTGGAATCCTGACAATACTAAAACAGGAATCACTCCTCTGGTGCCAATCGGCAACCATCCTTGCGATGCACTAAGGAGTGAAAACCCAAGATGTGGCCACCTGATGGGGCAAGACCACATTCACTTGCAGAGGAATGGAATACTTCTGGAAAGAAGTAGGAGAAATGAGTAGCAGTGACATCTGAGAGGGGAGTGGACAACCACGTGACTCAAGTGGGTCGACTTCTCATCGACCTCTTCACGGCCGGAGCTCGCACCCTGAAGGTGACAGTCACTGGGCAGCACTGTGAGTGAGATAAGAGGTGGAATGTTCCCTGGAGCTCACCATGGAGCATCTTGACGGATGGTGACAAACTGCTTAAATCCTGTCTTCACCTGGGAGTAGCTGTGCAGCCTTGGACATGTGTTTCAACCTCCCTGGACTTGAGTTCCCTAAACCATGCAATGGGGAGGATAATAGATACATGATCAAATGGTAGTGGGAACTGAATCTAACAATGTCATGCATGACAGGAGTCTCTGTGGTGCAGGCACACAGTGGCTGTAGGAAGAGGGCAAGCTTATTTAGTGCAGAGCTTACTGTTTTCAAACAGAGCTGTTCTCTGTGTCTAACAGGCCTTCACCCCAATCCCAAAGAGGCCCACGTGCTCAGAGCCATGGGGGACCCGCAGGCATAGCCATTAAGCAGCTCAGCCTCCATAAGGCAGGATAGCCACATTGGTTGAGCCCAGGTACCAGGCAGAGGAAAGAGAAATGGGAGACTGCCAAGGACCCAGAGAAGTCACTGCAGGGAGGAGTGGGAGATAGGCTCTCCCACAATTGGCCCCTGTCACGTAGTTCTTCTGCGAGTGTCTTTCGGATTTCATTGATGAGGAGCCGCAGAGCTGAAGTCACAAAGCCAGAATAAGAGGCTCTGTCTCGGCGGGGGCTCCTCCCCTTCTCCTGCCTAAGGTCTCGCCCTGCTCACTGGTGTTGATGGAGCTGGAGTCCTGCCCCCCACTTCTCAAGCCTGGTCCCCAGACACTGGCAAGAATAAACAAGTCACCTACAGGGGTGGTCTGAATGGGCCCCTGGAGGAGAGCTTCCCTGGATTCAGGGGTCTGCCCAGGCCAGGATTAATGTGCCCTGTCCCCAAACCTGACAGTCTGGGTGCCTGTCCTTGCCCCACTCATCCCCTGTCCCCCACCCCAGGCTCACTTCCTTGCACTCAGCAGGGACACTCTGGGTCCCATCTAGGCATCACATGTCAGGGTCCAGAAGCCCATCCAGTCTAGGCCCTGCCTGTACTGGCACCGGTCCACGGCTGGGTGCTTGGAACCTCATGTATTTGGGATGAGGTGTCTTGTGAATGGGAGGAAGAGAGGGCTGGGGTCCAGTGTTCTCCGCTCAGAGCCCACAGGGGAGCAGGCATGCTGTGGACAGTCTGAGGCAGGCACAAGGTGAGAGGCCAAACTGCATTTGTGGGTAACACACACACACCCTGAAGAAAGGGGGCTCCCCATCACACTTTCACTCTGATATGTCAGCAGTGGCATGGGTCCTTGCTGCCCTCCAGCCTCTGCAGATGTCAGACCCCTGCTAGGGTACAAAAGACCCCCCAAACTGTTGTACAGAGAAAGCAGGAGCACAGACCAACCTCCAGAGGGCTGCACAGCCTGGCGTGATCCTTCTCTGCTGACAGGTGGGTCCCTGGTGTCTGTAATGTCATCCCGGCCTGGGAGTACCATCCTCTTCAGGCAGGGTATCAGCTGTTAGGGCTCTGGAGCGCACAGAACTCCCTCTCCCAGGGACCACTGTGGCTCAGAGGCATGGTGTGTCTCTTCTGAGGGACAGATGAGGCTGGGGGCCGTGGGCAGGATGGTCCCAGGGTAGGGACCTACTAATGGCTACCCAGCAAGATTGCTTAAGAGTGGAATAGGGACCACACTTGCAGTAAAGGCCCCCATAGATGGGAGCCTGGGGATAGTGAGGATGGGTCCCAGCAACCATGGTGAAGTGTGCCAAATGCATCCTGTCGGTGGTCAGCCCAGCAGGCCCCCATTGAGGGACATTGCCTGTAGAGGTACTGAAGCAGCCAGAACGTCCAATGATGGGGCTTTATCAGTGCATTAGAGGGGTCACGGAATATTATGCAGACTTTAAAATATTATTTAATGATTTTTAATGACAGAGACCAATGTTCTCTACAGTGTGTCCTTCGCTGCATCGCGTACGTTTTTCCCTATGACAGATGGCAACCAGCTGTTTGGGAGCAAGACCTGAATGGCAGGAAGGGGACCAAAGAAGCAAGATGAGCCCCAGTGAGTTCCTCTGGCCTGCATACCCATCCCTGGACCCCTGGTAACATCTGCATCCCCTGGGATTTGAGCCTCAAGTCAGCCTCCCACTGGGTTCAGGGAAAGCTTGTGAAGAGGAAGGCTTCCCGGGGCACAGCCACTGAAGCCCAACACCTCCCCAAGATGTGCTGTGTGGGCTCCGGGCCAGCCAGGGACCATCCACAGATCTTGGTGACACAGTTCTGAACCACACCAGGGCCCAAAGAGGAGAGAACAAGGCCTCATCAGCCACCAAAGCCTTCAAAGGCTGGTGGGGAGTGCCTCCCGTTAATTCCAGCCACATGGAAAATTAAGTTCTATTTAGCCTCTTTCAAAAATATTTTCCTCTCTTGATTTAATAAAAGCTGGAGCCGTGCCACTGTTCCTAGGCTAGCTGGGACACGGCCCAGTGAAGGGAGAGCGAGCCACCTGCCCCCAAAGACTGGATCACGGCCACTCCACTGCACTTCATGCTGGTTCCTTTGGCACTGGCAGTTTGGTTCTTCCTTTTCTTCCTCCCTCACCTCCTTGGAATGTGTAAGGTGGAAAACAGAGCACAGAGACAGAAGAAAATGTCCTGTCCCCTGAAGCCCAGGCCGGGTGAAGGCACCACACAGCACACAATGGGTGCACCCCACAGCTGGCCTTCCGAGCTCCTCTGAGGGCAGGCCACCATCCCTAGTGCCCAGGATGGCTTACCCAAGTTTTGATGGGTTTTCCACCCCCTCCACTTGGGCGCTTGGTCCCACCACCCCCTGTGACAAGAGAACAGCTGGCTCTCCACAGCAGTAAACAAGATGGGCCTTTCTTCCTTCTGGAAACATAGTACTGTCCCAGCATCTGGAAAACAGATATCCTGCTTGGAGCCAGCGTGCCCAGCCAGCTGCTGGGAAGATGGGCCCAGAGCTGCACCCCTCCCTGGCACTGCCCCCAGCCCAGGGGACACACCCCACCCTACCTGCACCCCCTTCTGGGACTAGTCTGCCGGCAGCGACCACTGATAAGAGATCCAGAGGCTTGGCCACTTACCTCCACTTGGAGCAGCTCTGAAAGCAGAGGCCCCGATGGCAACCACACTGCCAATCAGCAGCACCCCATGCCCAGCTCTGCCTCCCACTCTTCTGCAGATGTGTCTCCCAATAAACACCCAGCTCTCCATTCAGAATCTGTTTCTGGACCCAAAACAGTCGGTGGTGGGCACAGTCCTTGAAGACAGATTCTAAAGGAGAATTTACACCCACTCTCTGGCCAGCCCCTGAAGTTAGACCAGCGCTAGTGGAAGGTGGAATGTGGACATGGGGCACACTGTGCCAGCGGACCCGGTGAGCTGCTCGTGGTGAGTAGGAACAGGCCTGTGGAAGAGGACCACAGACCCTTGAGAGTTTGGGAGAAGCCACAAGCAGAAGGTCTAGGGAATGGGTGGTGGCACTTGCTGAGGCCATTGATTTGTTGAAGGAAGAAAATGATAGCTTGGGGTGATTAATTACCAACTCAGGGCAATGTGTGAGAGCGAAGGGGCCCTTCCCTGTCTGCTTTTAAGGAAACTGTAACTTCCTGCAACTAAGCACAGAACAAGCTCAGGACTTAATCTAAGAATGCAAACTTCCGAGAAGGTGGACTTCTCAGCCCTGGCCAGTCCCCCACACCAAGTTCAATGTGCAATGAAGGGAACGCAAGTCTCAGGATGGGGAGCTCTGGGGATGGATGCAACTCCCAGGTCCCTGACCCTGCCAGAGCAGCCCACTCTCCTCTGAGAAGACAGTGCCCCCCCACCATGGGAGCATTGCGTGGCTCTCATGAGATGGGTGCCACCAGGACAGTGCCTCCCCCTAAGAATGTGCCCACCGCCCTCCTGGGGGCCAGCCCACACTCTAGGACCACACTCTGCATGGCCTGGCAGGGAAGAAACAGGTGGTGTGGTCCCTGACTGCTGGAGCCCGCACACTCCAGCAGAAGTCACTCCCAGCAGCAGTGTGGCTGAACTGGGGCGGGCTTCAGCAAGGAAGAGAGAAGCTGGACGGGGAGGAGGTGCTGACCTGGGAAGGCTTTCCTGTAGTTTGGAATGTAGTGTTTTGGCAGGGACCTGGGAGAGCAGGGCTCACACAGGAGACTCCTGGAAGCTTGCAGGAGGAAGTAGTGGCCCACCTCGGTGAGGTGCAGGTACCAGGCCAAGGGGCACAGCACAGGGACTCCAAAAGGTTGGCCTCTTTGAGAGGGTGGACTACGTAAGAAGGACAAACACATGTTCCCCAAGAGGACCTGGGCAGGCCTCATCTGTTGGTGGGGAGGACGGCGATGGGGAGTGGCCCCAGCAGCCCTGGGGAGCTCAGGGCTGGTTGTCCGTGCGGGTCAGACACAAAAGATGTGGCAGCAGAACTGGTAACTGTAGAGACATGAGAGCCCACCCCACAGAGTCCAGGGGGCCACGCTGAACATCAGAAGCTGGGTGTGCAGGTTAGCGTGAGATGCAACAAGCTCCAAGTAGTGGCTGATGGAAATAAAGAAGGTGGAGTTCGTAGGAGCCAGAGAGATGGGCCAAGAACAAGGGGGTCGCCAATTTACACCATCGGAATAAGTCAGGGTTGAAAGACCAGACACTGAGGGCAAAGTCTCCACTGAAATGCCCCAATCCTTTGCCCAATGGCAGGTCCTAAGCCAGTCTTCAATCCAGAAGTTACAGACTGCAGGAGAGGGTGAGTCTTCAGGAGGAAGGCCCCAAAACACTGGCAGGATCTTCGGTAAACTTCCTTGGTCCATCCCCAGAGGCTCCCAAAGCCACATACTCAGGTAAGTGCGTGCTGGGGAAATGGCAGTGTCCAGGCCCTGGAGGGTTGCTAGAACTGCTTCTGGGAATGGGCCACAACACTCCCTTCTCAGAGCAGGATGTGGGCTGACCTGGCTCACGTCCGGTCCTGAGGTCCCTGGGCAGGCCTACTGGTCTCCTCCTCTGAGCACTGGGGCTTACTCCAAACCCCTGTCTTCTCTCTTCAAGCCCTCCCTGCTCCCATTCAGGCCTATCTGTGTGTGCAGATTCCCCAGTACATGCGTACCCAAACGTCCCTCCAGACCCCTTTCTCTCCTCACCCAGCATCTCACCCACCCTCACAGATAGCTCAAAGGCAACAGATCCACATCATCCTTCCTCCACCTGGAGTGGTGCACAACTGAGCTGCCGCCCACTCTGCTTACCTCATTCCACCTCCCCCACCGTCTAAGATCCAGGCTCCCCTGGCCAGGTCGGCCACAGAGGCCCCTCCACACACCCACTCATGCGGCCCAACCAGTCATCTTAAAGCACAGGTCAGACCCCATCCTTCCCGGGACCCCCAGCCATGTGGGAAGAGACCCAAAGGTGAGATGGGCCTTTTCAACATCCGCCTGACCCAGGCCCTTCCCGGCTTGTCATGAGCACTAAAAAATTCTGTGGGCTTTCCTTGATAAAGGTCAGCTGTGAAGGACCACAGCTTCAAAGGCCCACTCCTCTGTTTCTGAGGAAAGCCATTAGGGTGTGGGCACTGAGAGTCTCTCCTTCTGCATTGTCAAAGACACATAAATGCTCTAGTCTAAGAAAAGACTTTCTAATCATGTGATTTCTGGCAAAAAAAGGCAGGGCCATGAGACAGTCAAGTGCAACTGGGGAAGAATGGTTTCCATAGTTCTTTTAATGGGCACCATTTGTTAAATGTATTAGTTAAAATTAAAATTAAAGACTTTGCCTTCCTCTCCCCTAACACCCTGAGAGTATCTCTAGCATCATGTTATTTAGAAGTATATTACCTGTACCATTATCTTTTCTGCTCTCCTCCCTAAATTGTGAGCTTGCTGAGAAGTATATAACCCATTATTCTCTGAATCTTTAACCTCCAGCCAGGCACTGAGCAAGTGCCCAGGGATTGGATGAAGGAACAGATGAAGCAGATGAAGTCCTCCTCCACCAGACCTCCCCCCAAGCCCTGCACACACAAAGGAATCACAGGCAATGTTTGGCCAGCACATCTGTCTCCCACACATCAGTCTGCCCTGCTGTGAGCTCTCCAGGGGCAGACGTGCCCCGGCCTGCCTGGCTTCTGCACCACTGCCAGCCCAGGCCCTGGCACCCAGAGAGCACCTGGTGAAGTCTGACTGGCCAGGCTCCTACCCAGTGAATAGGGAATTACTCACTCCCTGAAGCTTCATTTTGAAAATATATTTAGTAACTTCTAAACAAATCATACCAACCCTCCAAGTTTTATTTGTTTAGTTAAATTAATTCTATTTTAATATTTCCATTAGCCATTTAATTTATTCTAAAACCTGGCACTGCAAAGTAATAAAACCTCTCAAATATTGACAGACAGTAAAGTAAATGTCGCCCAGCTACAACCATCTGTTTTTCCGCCAAATTCCTCAAGATGGAAAGTGTGTCGCCATGATTTATTTATGGCTTTCCTGGGCCTATGGTATCTCTGCCTAGCCCTCCCTCGGCCCTGGCCCAGGACTGCCAGATGCCACAATCTGGACCCGGTCAACACGGTGAAAGGGAAGGAACGAAAGAGTCTGGAGTGAAAAGGAGAAAATCTGCACAGCACAGAGAAATGGAGTGAGCTTGGGTGAACAGTAACAGCTTGCTGTTCCTGGCCCCCGGTCCCATGCCAGCAGTCCTCCTAACATCTTTGGCATGCTGACCCTGCCCCATGTCTCAGCCCTACTCCTCCTGGCCCTGGCCCTGGCCCTGGAATGAGAGGGCCCTCTACCAGTCTCACTCGCCTGGACAGGACGGGAGCACTAGGCTGTGCAGCCTGCACAGGGCCCTCATGCTGGCAGGCCTGGCTGGCCAGCAGCTGTGCTTCCCCACTAAGGGTCAGCCTCAGCACCGGAGTGACCACAGTGCCCCTGCTCGGAAGTGGCTCCCTGTGGGCCAGGCGCAGCATGGTCTGAAGGAAACACTTCAGGGCTGACAAAAAGCAAAACCAGGTTCAAATCCTGTACCCATCACTTGTGAGCTTCCCTCTCCCAGGGTAAGAACGTGGGATTCCCCGTGGGGCCCAGGGATGTCTGTCCATCCAAAGCAGGGGCTCAGAAGGCCATGGCAGCACTCCCAGCTCCCTCCAGATCCTCAGCATCTCTGGAAAGAAAGGCTGTCCACATTTGCCACTGCTCTCTGAGCCAGGGGTACGGGTTAGATTTCCCCTGGGGTTGGCAGGGAGACAGAGAGGGAGAACAAACAGTCTCACCAGGCACCCACACACCTGCAGGAGGTTTGAATGGACCTAGTGTTTACTCAGCACACATACTTGCAATTCCTCTTCTACCCTCACAACAAGCCATGGCAGCCACAAATGTTCCTCTGCACATGCCAGAGCCGTGCAGGCCCAAACCACTCAAACTTCCCCCCCCTGATTGCCTCTCATGGTGCCCTCCCTGTGCCTGCCCACACTCAACATAGCTACATGGTTGCATCTTCAGTGGAAGATCTAACTGGACAACGGAGGGGGCACACCATCCAGGCCTTGCACCCCTGCTCCCACGGGAGGCCGGAAGGGAAGGAGAGACCAGGACATTCATTTGTCTGGCAACCGGGCATGTCGACTCCACAGCTTGTTCCAGGGATGCCTGATGCCTTGAGTTGTCCAGAGCTCCATGGGGAAAGGCCAGCAAGTGAGGAGATGTGCCTGTGTGCTCTGTCTGCAGTGGAGTTGGTGCCCAGACAGCAGGCAGGCGGATGGCCTTCTTGGGGGACAGGACAGGGGTCCCAGAGACGGTGGCACAGGAAGGAGTCTGCAGGTTAGAGCAATCAGGAAGAGAGGCTGGTGTGAGGGAAGGATCAGAGCAGGGAACAGCGTCTGGGTCAGGGGGCCCAGACAGCTTGCTGGACTGGAGCAGAAGGCATGAGAAGGGGTGAACACATGGTCGGCCAACGCTGGGAAGAAAGCACAGATACCAGCATGAAGGCAGTGAGGGCCAAGGTGTGAGCCTGGGGGAGGGACATGCTCCAACTGAGACAGCCCTGGGGCAGCCATGGAAGGCTGGAGGAACTGACCCTAGGAGGAAATGCTGGAGACAGTGGGAAACACGGGCCTGGGGAAGGACCTGAAAGACTGAAAAATGTTCCACAGACAGAGGCCTGCCTGTACCTTCCAACCGTGTGGTCTCCCACATGTGGTCTCACGGAGGCAGTTAGATGCCAGCACCATGCAGACTGGCTAAGACCACGTGCAGAGGGAATGACCCTCTGCCTCAGGAGGGGCCCTGCAGACGGGGGGAGCCCCCTGTGTGTGTTGTCGAAGGGAACAGATTCATCCTCTGACACCAAGGCAGTAAATGTTTACTGAGCAATTGCTGTGCGCAGGCATGCCACTGAGCACTCAGGGAGATCACAGTGAGCAAAAACACCACCAACCTGCGCCATCCACCCAGGCTTCTCCTGGCACAGGCAGACAAGATGGGCCTGGAAGAATTACACAGGGACAGCTGTCAAGGGATGGCTCAGGGGGTGCAACCAAAGAGCACCATGAAACCAAAAGGACATGGTGGGGTGAGTGACTCAGGTGGGATGCAAAGGGAGGAGTCCTCCCCAGCCCCCATCCTGGCGTCATTACCAGATCCCTAAGGACCCCCCACATACAAGTGGTCCTTTCTTCTGTGGCCCTGACAACTAGAGGACAAGAAAAATATGTTCAAACAGCAACCCCACGCCAGCGTCCTGCCCGTGGCTGTTATTTCTCTCACACCAGCTCACGGCATTGTTAGGTGTGGATGGATACCACACAGATGAGGGACAGAAGCGCCGAGAGGCAGGGCGCCTGGTGTAAGAACACACACACGGTCTCCGGGAGAGCAGTGGGTGGTTCCAGCCCAGATCTAGCCCTGGAGCTTGGCTCTCAGGCACAGGGACAGCTGTGAAGACCCCAGCCGGCTGGGCCTGGGGCCCCCACCAGCCTGTGCCACATGTGCCTCCCCAGGCCCGCAAGACCCTCAGCACCCCCACACCCTCCCTCCCAAAGACCTCCCACAGACACGCCTTGGCGACACTTCCCCCATTTTTTATCTACATGTTTGGGTTTTCAATTATCTCAACAGGTTCTGCTGGCATCATCCCGGGAATTAACGAAGCCTGCCAGTCTCACAAGGAAAAAAGAAGTTCTGTGTTCACAGCCAAAAGAGGAGTTCATAAATTTTCACAAAATTACTATATGTGTGTGATTTATTGTCAGGCAAGGCGCCCCTGAGGAGCGGAGAGATGGCTGTGAGTGGGCGGGAGGTGGGGAGAAGGCAGCACAGCCAACAGGCTCTGAAGGACGGTGGCGCTCTGCCAGAGGCCCGAGAGCCCTGTCTGCAAAGGAGGACAAAGACAGCGCTTCCCGCACTTCCTGTGCCCGGATGTCTGCGAACACCACGCCAAGCAAGCTCCCGTGCGGGTGGCCTGCAGCCTCAGGGAGTCCCAGAATGCTGCACAGGCCCCAGCCGGGTGAGTGACGGCTGCCCAGCACACCAGGAGCCCCTGAAGATTCCGCATGGCCCTTGCTGCCGCAGCAGGCATCCAAGGTGCCCCAAGACAGGGACATGACCATGACCAGGCCAATGACCCTGGTGCAGGGCAGCATGGATACTTTGCGGACGAATCCCACGTCAGCCCCCAGCCCCCACACCTGCCCCACTGTGGCTGCTTACCTGCAGAGAGCCCACAGGTCTGGAGCTGGTTCTCTGTGCAAGACAGCCCCCCAACAGAGAGCCTACAACCAGTCTTGGCTCAGGAGGAGGAAAAATATAGGAAAGGCTCTGCACGAGTCTCAGGACCCAGTCCTCCAGGACACCCTGAACTTTTTGTCTGCCCATTTTTCAGCTGGACACACTAAGGTCTGGGCATCTGTGACCTTTCCAAGGTTTAACAGGTGGTAAGTGGTAAAGATGAGGTTCAAAGCCATATGTGATAGACATAGACCGACACCCACATTTTCCACCAGCTGCTTCTCCTATGCTGGTGACCATCAGGTAATGGTGCTTGGCTGGGTGTAGATTTTCCTGTTTATGTCATGGTCATGACTTATGTATTCCCTTGCATGCATCAAATATTTTACTTTAAAAAGATCTTTTTTTTTTTTTTTTTTTTTTTTTTTCTTAACATTCTCAGAGACAGCAGAAAGCAAAGTACTCCTCTCCCGGCACATGGATGGGCAGCCACACACAGCCACAGACCTAGGAGGGAATCTCAGCAAGGCACGGTGGGGAACTTTCTGGATCTTCTGTCTTACCAGGCTGAAAGCTTGTCTGGGGTCTCTGGCACACCAGGTTCCAGGGGAGCTTTCCAGCACCAGCACCGTCAGCTGATCCTACAGCTGTCCCCACACTGGCCACAGCCCCTGGGGGGCCAGGGGAAGTGGGCGCCGCTGTGCCTAGGTCTCACCAACCTGGGTGGAGACTTTGCCACCACCAGATAATGTTCCCGGCCCCAAGGACCTGTGATCTGCAACGGACAACTACTTCCTGACAACACAACCCCCGGAGCCATCTCACTGTCGGGATGAAATGTGTCTGGGGGAGGGAAAGAAAACATGCCCTGAGAAGCAGCCCACCTGCCCTCGCCCAACATCGGTCAGGACAGCTGCTCTCAGGACTCTCAGGGAAGGATAGGGGTGGGGTCAGGGAGAGAAGAGGACAGTGGGTCTGAGAGAGGGCAGCCACCTGGTAACAGGACCATGGGAGAGGCACGAGCCAGCGGGACCTGGCTGTGGGGAGTAGCTGAACAGGGACAGAGGTGCCGATCTTCTTGCCGGGTCAGCCTGGAGGCAGGGTCACTGCAGAGCCACCTAGGATGCCAGCTCACTGGGGGCAACTGCTGCCCCACGCACAGGCCAGCACAATCCTGGACATGAAGGCAGAGAAGTAACATTAAATCGTGAGGAGGCCACAGGGGCCTTAGGTAAACAGACTTGTGTTCAAGCCTGACCATGGGACCTCGGGCAGGCTGCTCAACCTCCCCAGTTTTCCTCATCCTTTTGGCAGGACTGAGAATTCCTGCCTCGCAGAAGGACAGGTGGGATAATTAGAGATCCTGCAGCTGCACATGAAACACAGGTGTAGATAATATCGTTGCTCCTGGTCACTGAAGGCCTCCCATGGGCTCCCATACAAAGGCAGCACGGTCGGCATTACCATCTTAACAGGTGACATAACTGAGGCTCAGTGAGGGAAGGAGCTCGTGCAAACCCACAGGGCTAGCACGTAGCAGTCTCTCATTTCTTCTCTCCCCAGAAAGCAGCCTCCAGAGCCCAGCGACACTGCTCTTTCTGATACACCAGCCACTTCTTCAGCATAAGCCTATTTACTCGCCTCTCCCCGACAGAGATAAGAAGCAGGGCCATTTCTAATGTTCACATTTTCATTCCTTGAGAGTCTGAGAAATTCTTCCAAAACCACAAGGCCCAGACAGGAGGCCAGGAGGCCAGCAGGCCAGAGGACCAGGGAGGGGGGTGCCGGTGTGACCTCACTGAGAAGGTGGGGTTCATCCCCCTCCAATGTTTATGGAGAGTCACCCTGCGCCCCTTGACCTTTTCTACTGGGTGGTTGTAAGAAGATAAATGTTTCATTATGCAGAGATGCCTCCCAGCAGACCAATCCAGAGCAGACTCTGGCCTCTTCCATCCCTGACCTCACATGTTGCCTTGGGGATGACCCCAAATCCTCCACATTCCTCATCCTCCAGGTCAGGAATGGCATCTGTTTTTGCAAGGGGCAGTTTCCGAGGCTCCCCCAGGCTGTTGAGGGTCTTAAATCACAAGTCCCAGGGTAGGAACAGGTCCCCATCAATCTTCCCACAGGACACTCCAGGCTCTAAGAAGGATTTACAGGGTGGGAGGGACTCGAGACAATGCAGCCCTGCCCAGGCCCTGCCAGCAGCCTTTTCCCACGGTCAGCTCCAGGCCTCCCTAATGGGTGGGTCAGAAAGGCCGGCTCACAGGGAGCTCAGCCCCTAGGAGCAGAGGATGCTCCCCCCACCACCCCACCCCCAACACATACCTCAGGCTGGTGGGCTTGCCCCCTGCTTTGCTGGCTTATAATTCTCATCAGTATGTTTCCAAAGTCTCTGCAAAATCTCTACTTTTTAATTGAAGGAGTAAAAGAAAACAATATGCTTTGTTTTGCTTTGCTTTGCTTTTGTTTTGTTTTGTTTTGTTTTGTTTTCAAGCAACTTGTTCTCGAGTGCTAAGAACTACACAGGCATCTCCCACCGGCCTGCAGGGAACGCAGACACGCAGCAGAAAGACTGGACATGTCTGATTTCCCACATAAAAAGCCCTTCTCGTTGGAGGAACAATGCTGCACTGAGGTCAGGCACAAACCTCTTCTAGAAAAACGCAAGCAGTATTCCAATCACAGCCTAGAAACTCAGCCCAGGCTTGTTGCCCGCGTCCAACCCCCCTCCCACTGCCAAAACCTCAGCAGCAGTTCTAAGCCCTCTTCCTCTCTCCCCTACCCCCAAGCTTTAGAGAGTCTGGGCCTGGCCCCTGTGCTCTGGCCTAGATGGACAGACCAGCAACCTCGCCATTTTGGTCCAAAAGTCTCGGCGTCCCTTACCTCTTTGCCTTCCTTCCTACCTTCCTTCACAACCTTGGCAGGTAGCCTCACCAATCTGTGCCTCAGTTTCCTAATCTGTAAATATGGATAACAAAAGCACCCACCTTGTATGGCAGAGTTAGTGAAAAAAGGGCCCAGGCAGGCTCTGTCTCATGGTAAGTGCCCCATGCAGTCATGGTTACCACTGTCAATAGAGTGTTTGCCCTTCAACAAACAGATGGGGAGCCCTGTCTTGAATCTCTATGCTTGAAGCAGCTACTATGATGAGCACTTGCTCCTTCATTACCACCTGAGACTCTGCCTACAATTTGGTGCAGCGAGACAGGAGTTATCCCCACCACGTGGAAGATAAGAAACCTGAGCAGCCCCCACCTCATCATTCTCCAGAGCCTCTGTAGGACCTGTCCCTTGTCGGGCACAGTCACAAAGACAAGAAGATCCTGCCCTACCCTGAGCAAACCCATACTTTAACACAAGAAAAACAGGTCGTTTTTAAGTCATAGGCCCCTGTGGCTTGTTGATCAGAGCTTCCTAGAACAGTATGTTGAGAAGGATTCTGAGGCTGCCTGTCAGTTCAGAATGAAAGTCTTCTGTGGTCAATTAGTGATGCCTGCCACAGGCACAGAAGGGGCCTAAATTGCAGGCCATTTACAGGTGGTTGTCTAGGGTGGAACCAGAACTGGAGACCAGATCTCTTGACCCCAGTGTGGTGATCTTAGGCAAAGCCCAGAAATTATTCGTCAAGTTTTCATTGTTTTGTTTTCATGAAAATGTCACCATTTGCTACTGACTGAATGTGTGTCCCCAAAATTCCTATTTTGAAGCCCTAGCCCCCAAAGTGACTATATTTAAGCATAGGGCCATTTAATTAAGGTCAAATGGGGACACCTGGGTGGCTCAGTCAGTTAAGCATCTGCCTTCAGTTCAAATCATGATCCTGGGGTCCTGGGATCAAACCCCACATTCTACTCCCTTGTCAGTGGGGAGACTGCTTCTCCCTCTCCCTCTGCCTCTTCCCTCTGCCTCTTCCTTGTGCTCCTGCTTTCTTTCTTTCAAATAAATCAATCTTTTTAAAAAAATTAAAAATAATTAAGGGTTTTTAAATAAAAAATAATTAAGGTTAAATGAAGTCATAAGGGTGGGGACCTGATTTGATTAGTGTCCTTATAAGAAGAGATACCAAAGAACCCTCCCTCTCTCCTTCTTTCCCTCATCTCCCCATCCCTCCCTCCTCTCTCTCTCTCCCACTCTTTCCCTTCCCTACTATGTGAAGACACAGTGAGAAGGCAGCCATCTGTAAACTGGAAAGACTCCTCATTCAAACCCCACCATGCTGGCACCCTAATCTCAGACTTCTAGCCTCCAAAACTGAGAAAATAAATGTCCGCTGTTTAAGACACCCAGTCTCTGGTATTTAGTTCTGACAGCCCAAGTAGGCAAACACCATTTTTACACTGGTTCTGGACACTTAAGACTCTGGAATGGACTCCCTGGGTCCATAGCTCGCTGTCCCTACTGATGATTCTGACCTTCCCCCCACAAGTGAGGGGTCACTTCTGTGGGATGCTGAGAAGTCCCTCCCCTGCCCTGTGCTTCCTCCTCCTCATGACCTTCCTGGGCAGGACACACACCTTCAACAGTTGCTGAGAACCTAGAGGGTAGTGAGGAGCTTCTGAATGGCCCCCGTCTTGCCTCTGTACCCTCACAGCCTCCTAGCAGGCTTCTGAACACAGGCCTATCTCCCACCAGCCATACCCAGACTTCGGGAACAGCCCAGAATCCTGAAGGCACCCATCTCTTCCCTCAGGGTGATGGTGTTCCCAGCCTCCCAGATGGGTGGGCAGATTGGTGGCATCTGTGGGGGCCCCAGTCCTCTGCTGTCGACGATGCATCAGCCACTCCCCATAGCATGCTGACTACAACCAGCAACCACTTCACCTAACAACGGCCACTGGGTGCTGCACTTAGTGTACTGAATGCTGGCTCGGTGACTGCCCCTGTGTGCCCATGGCCCTTGCCACTGCCCCTCTCAGAGGTTTACTCCTTGTCTGTGAAATGGGGCTGTAGGTGGTGGGTCCTGTTCACAAGGAAGTGGGAGGAGTAAAGCGCATACATACAGCAGTGCCCACACAGGTGAGCACTCTGTGATATGAGGTGTTTTTATCCTTGTTATTTTGCTCTTGTGCCAGGCACTTTCCATACACAGCCTCATTGAACACTTGTGTGATCCCTGAAAGTGGTATCATTAACACAGGAAATGAGGAAACTGAGGCTCCAGGAGACCAAGGCCATGTGGGCAATCTGAGAACCAAGATGAACCACCATTTCCAGAGCCCAGTGGGCAGAAGAGGTGGGCACTCCATGACATAAGGGGATGGTGCGGGGAACAGGAGGCAGACCAGCCACAAGGTCTTCCCTCCCTGCACCTCGATCATCAACCCATGCTACTCAGGGGTGCAGGGAGGGAAACGTGGCAGTGGCCCAGCAGGCACCAAGAAGGGATACAGTGAGAATTAGGGGAAAGAGCAGCCACCTCAATAGATAGGACAGAGTCAGGGAAAGGGCTTCCAGGGTGCCCTTCCAGGGTGCCTGGCTGAGGAGGGTGCTGGGCCAGGGACCAGGCAAGAACACAGGGAGAGTGCAAGATGAGCCTAGGTGCCAGACGCTTCCCAGGTTCTCCCCAACAAAGACGTTATACAGCTGGCAAATTAGGGCCAAGCCTGTAAGCTTCAGGGCTGGGCTCTCCCCTCACCCAGGGGCTCTGAGGGTGCAGCCTGCGGTCCTAAACTGCCCACTGCAGGAGTTCCCATTAGCAGCCTTCCCAAGCAGCTAAGGCCCAGTTCCTGGGATGGCCAGCACTTAGAGAGGCAGGGCAGCGCCCGGGAGTACAAGGGCCCAAGCGCCCCACCACCTCAGGACACATGAGTCACTTCTGTCTCCACACACCCTGGGGCTTCAGCCCAGGTTTATACCTTCTGCCCACCCCAACCTCCAAGCCTGGATCTCTGGGCAGCCAGCTTACCACCCCCACACACAGCACCATTCTGAAAAGAAAGCATAGGTAACATCACAGGTAATGTTACCTGTGAACTCTAAGGGCTCCACATAGTCCCTTCTTTGAGGGCATTTCCCCATTTTAAAGTATTTTTCCATCCACTGTCTGCCTTTTCAACAGCCCTGTGACGTGGTCTGAGTAAAGTGTCATTCTTTCCATTTTGCAGGTGAGAAAATCGAGTCTCTATGTGTTACAGTTATTAACTCTGGCTGCTCTAACAACCAAAAAATCTGGCCTGACACAAGAAAAGTTTATTTCTAATTGATGCCAAACCCAATGCAGATGCTCTGGTCTGTGGCTCTGCTGGCCAGTTCCTGCCAGCTAGTAAGGGCACTGTCATCGAGGGTCTTTGGGGTCTTCACCTGAACCCTCTACATTATTCTGGCCGGCAAGTGACAGTGTGGAGAAGCCTATATGATGTGGTTCTGCCAAGCCTGAAGGTTGGCACACGTCTCATTTCAGTCCATGTCCATTGGCCACAACACAATCACATGACCTAACTTTCCCACAGGGGAAGCTGGGAAATGTAGTTCAAGTGTTCCCAGAAAGAGGGACTGGAGTTGGGGAAGGGTGCATCAGGTCACTTCTTGCCAGGCCTGGGTTAGATGCCCAGGCTCTGGCTCCCCTCCCCCCACCACCCATCTTGCTATTGGGTTTCCCCACACATATCTTCTCTGAGTCTGCTTCTTGGACAGAGGCTAAATCAAGACTATTCAAACTAAAACCCCCACATGTGGCTTTAGCTACAGGATGTTTGATCAATTAAATACCAGAGAAGTGTAAAAAGACAAGAAGACATTTCCATTCACCTAAGAGGAAATTGCAAAGAGGGAGATTAAAACCACATTTGAATTATAGAAAAAAATAATTTGCAAAGTTCCTGGAATCCAAGCACATTCCTGTAATGAGTTGCTGCGGGTGGAATTCTCTCCCCAATTGCAAGGCAAGGCCCATCCGATTCCAGGAGGCCTGACTTAATTACAGTCTAGTTGGATATTAAAGTTGCAGCTACTCAAGTGCAGCAACAGTTGCCTAATTATGGGGTCTCAGGAGGGGATCTATAATCAGTTTTTAAAAGAATATCTCCTACACGTAGCACCTTTCCACAAGAGGCCCCTGAAATCTTTCCAAATATTAATTAATGTCCCTTCAGGAGGTCCCAGGCATGTGGACTTCAGTCATCTGCAAAATTTGAAGTCTCTGTCAGCAGACTAGGTATGACTCAGATGGGGACTGGTCCCCATGGTCAAGGTCCAAACCACGAAGAGGAAAAAGCAAAGTAAAGATGTCAAGGGCAGAAGGGAGCATACACTGCACGCAGAGTGGTGTGGGAGTTAGGAGATCTGGAGGCCTATCTCAGCACTGGCTGGCTTCAGTTTCCAGAACATTTTGCGTTAATCCAAAGAAGTGCCTCAAAATGAATCAGAGGTAGGCTCCCAGGTCCAGGGGTCTGTGCAGCAGAGCTGGGACATCAGGACATGTGGCAGAGGGCTAAGGAGGCCTAACCATGGCCCTCAGGGGATGAGCACCAGCCAAGAATCCCTGGGTCTGGAAGAAAGCCTAACAGTGTGGGAGGTAAACTCGGGGTGGGAGGGTGAGGAGAGCAGGTAAGGACACTGCCAGGCTGGGAGGAAAGGATAGGGTCCCCTCCATCTCAGAATGGAGGAGACACCTGAACCTGCCATAGGGACAAGTTGGGAAGGAATACTCCAGGGAGTTGGGGAAGCATCTGCAAAGAGAATCTGGAACAGCCTGGCCAGTCCAAGTCCTGCATGAGTCTGTGCCTCCTTGCAGACCCACCAAACATCTCTCTTCTGTGGCCTTAGCTTGGGCAAGACCTATAGCACCTTCGCTCCTGTACTATGAGAGAGACTCGTCCATCTGCCTCCCCACCAACATTGGAGAGATGTGGGTCTACCCCCCACCACTGTACATCCTAGGGATGGGACCCAGCAGATGTTGAGTGGATCACATGAATGAACTAGGCCGTTGGTGGAGAGCAGGGAGCTTGGCAAAAAATACCTCCTTCCTGATACAGAAAAGTTATCACTAAAATACTTTTTTCTTCCTTCCTTCACTCTTCATTCAAACCATTTTTAGCTGCTGTCAGTGTGACCCATGTTTATTTGGAGGAAAGAAAATGCAAGAGAACATCAGGAGAGGAAATGGCCGTCATCTTCTCTTGGTTGAAAGGACACATGAGTGTACCATGGGTTCAAGCTACTTTTTATGGAAAAACCATTTATGTTATCTACTGCTGTGTGACAAATTACCCCCCAAATTATCAGCTTGAAACAACACACAATTATTACCCCACAGTTTCCATGGGCCAGGATCTGGACTCAGCTTAGCCAGGGCCTCTGGCAAGAGGTCTCTTGTGAGACTGTGGTCAAGCTGTCAGCCAGAGCTACAGTCTCGTCTGAAGGCCTGACTGGGGAACTCTGCTTTCAGGCTCTGTCACATGGTTTGACATGCCCTGGTCCCTTGTCACATGGGCTCTCCACAGGGTTGCTTAATGACATGCAGCTGGTGTCCCCCAGGATGAACAGAGAGCAGCAGAGAGCTCCCAAGAGAGAAGCCAGAGCCTTTTTGCAATCCAACCTCAAAAGTGACATCCTATCACTTCTGCCATATTCTGCTCATTAGAAATGAGTCCATATGTCCAGCCCACATTCAAGAGGAGAGGATTGCCCCCAAGGGCACAAATCTTAGGAGGAGAGGCTTCTTGGAGTCATCTCAGAGGCTGCATATCATTTTCATTCCTGGGGCAGATCTTTTTCCAAAAACTGGCTGCAACAGTACTTCCCACCCCACGTGCTCTTCTAGAAACTTGCCACTCATCCAACAAGAGGTGGAGCCAATGTCCCCGTTTCTTGCATTTGGGTCAAACTTAGTGACTGTATTAATCCATATCAAAGGGTAGAAATGATGTGATATAACTTCAGAGGCTTTCACTTTCTTTTCTGGAGATGCTCACTTTTGGAACCTAACTGCCCTGCTTTAAAGAAATCCAAGCAGCCTGGGAAAAACCAACACCCCAGGCCCACAGCCCAAGCCAAGCTCCTAGCAGACAGCCAGCACCAGCATGCCATGTGAGTGCACCATCTTGGAAAGGACCCCTCTGCTGATGCCATGAGCGGCCCAAATTGAAGATTCACAAGGAAGACAAATTATTGTTATTTTTAAAACACTAAATCTTGAGGTGGCTTATTACCCAGTGATAGATAGGCGATATAATTGCCAAATGCCCCCACCAGTGGAGGGGTGAACATGAGGGACCCCTCCCACTCCCTAGGCAAGGCTGGCAGGAAGAACTCATGAAGCTGGCCAGGAAGGAGTGGGCAAGCCGTGTCCCACACTTCCCACACTGTAGGTCTAGCAAAGCAAGACAGTGTGCTGGAGGAGGGGGTGAGGTGTCACCCACAGTCTGGGAACCCTGGAAGTGCAGGGCTGTTCCAAGGCAGGATCACACAGACAGCATTCAAAAGCCCAGTAGACAGGCCTACTACTCTGCAGGGAACTCACAGCAGCTCTCCTGAGGACCTGCACCCTGCTAGAGTGGGCAGAACCTGACTCAAAATACAAACTCAATTTCAACTGCAGACAACTCCCCAGGCCCACAGGCAGGTGAGGGACATCAGGTTCCCACACAGAAGGTGCTGCCCGGGGACAGATGTTGTAAAGAGCAGGCACATTCAAGTAGGGACTGGGCCTGTCTCGATGGCCTGAAGGGAGAGGGAGGAGGGGCATTTGGGAGTGGCATTCTGGCCCAGACACCAATCCGGCCAGGCAAGGAGGGTGGAGATGATGGAATCTGGAGGAGCTACAGGTCCCAGGCCCTCCTCATCCAAGTCTCCTGCAGCTACTTCTCCATTGGTGGGGGTGGGAAAGCCAAGGTCACAGTGCAGGAAAGCCCTCTCATAAAGGACCTCTCATGACTGCATGCAGATGTCCAGGGTATCTTAACCTCAGCCTCCCCCAATGCCTCTCCCAGCAATGGGAGACTTTTCGCAGATGGAAATGACAAATCTTGCAAGAAAAATGCAGGATGTGGAAACTGGAGAGCGGCTGCCCTTAACACCCCAAACCCTTGTAAAGAGGATAAAGAAGGGTCAACAGCATGGGGAGGCGACTAGCTAAAGAGGAGCAACCCCCTCCCCCTCCCACACACACACACATAGCAAGAAAGAACACCAGGCCACCAACCAGGAGCCAAGCCTCGCAGGGTGCACAGGGAAACTGACCTGTTGGCAGATTTTTCTTTTCAAAAGAGGCTCTTCCTGTGATCATGTCACAAGAGACAAATGTCCAGCTTTGCCGGTAATAGCATGCATGCATACATACCATCTTTGCATGGGAATTATCATAATCAAAAGTTAAGAATAAGGTAAAATCGAGGTTTTAACAAAATGTTTACCTTTAACGCTTCAGTGGTTACACAAGTCCCTTGTAAACCCGTTTTAAAAGAACTCCCTTTGGGGGCGCCTGGGTGGCTCAGTGGGTTAAAGCCTCTGCCCTTCAGCTCCGGTCATGATCCCAGGGTCCTGGGATCGAGCCCCACATGGGGCTCTCTGTTCAGCAGGGAACTTCCTTTCCTTCCTCTCTCTCTGCCTGCCTCTCTGCCTACTTGTGATCTCTGTCTGTCAAATAAATAAATAAATCTTAAAAAAAAAAAAAAAAAAAGAACTCCCTTTGGTGTTTTGGTCCCTACATTAAGTGATGTCATTTTCTGTGGACTTTTTCTGGTACCATGTGCCCTGGGACGAAGTCCCCCACCAGGGTCTGGAAGAGGCTGGGAGACGGGGCTGCTGCCCACCCCCCACCCACCCTGCACCCCCTTTCAGACACTAGTGGAGGATTGGGAAGGCCTGACCCAGTGGAGCACGTTTCATCTGGCAACATTTTGGAAAGCACCCCCCGCCCGCCCTCCCTCACCCCTGAGCCTTGGGGTGGGACAAACCCGGAGCCCGGAGCCAAAGGCTCTGCACAGTTCCTGGCTTCTAGGCAGGGCCTGGCCAGGAAAGGAAGCAGACATGCCTGGAATTCCAAAAATGCACCCCTGTCTCAGCCTCTGCCTGCTTCCCCAGGCCCCAGGGATTCAGAGAGTAGGGTTGGAAAAGAGAGCCCAGCCCCCACCCCTCCCACAGACAGGAGAGAACTCTTGCCCCAACCCCAGTCTAGCCTGGAGGTTTCCTCCACACACCCCTAAAACTGCCTGTGTGCCCAGCAGGCCAGTTCCAAGGAGGAACGCTGACCCCTGTCACTCCTGATCATGCAGCTTTCAGTGACCCCATCCCAGGACATGGTCTTCAGGAGGGACCCCCACCCAGGTCAGCCTCCTGATCCAAGAAGCAGATGCAAGGGGGTGGGGAGGGAACCCTAGTCAGGCCCCCAACTCCTGACACTAAGCAAACTCCTTTCCTGTAAGGGATCCTCTGAATTTGGCTCATCCAGAAGGCCCTCCCTGACACTGGCCCTGAGAAAGAAGTCAGAGGCTGGTAGAAAAAAGAACACTCACCCACTAAAAGACACATGTCCCTGATAAACCCCCAGAAACTAGTCTGGTATTGGGGGTAAGGAGAAACCCACCTATAAGATAAATTATGTCCCCGGACAAGGTGTGCCCCCAAAAGTAGACAGGGGACGGCAAGTAGGACATGGCAGACAGAAGACAGCAGATGGGACAGCAGACGGGACACAGAACATAGGGGATGGCAGACAAAACATGGCAGATAAGACAGCCGACAGGACATGGCAGGCAGGGGCAGTCAACAGGGACAATAGTCAGGGCACAGCAGACAGGGGGACAGCAAGTAGGACACAGCAGACACACCATGGCAGATTAGACAGCAGATGACACAGCGGACAGGACAGCTGACTGGACACCAGCCATCACTCTGGCACCTCTGCCTGTACCAGAGACCTCCCTGCATGCCTTATTCCTGCCCAGGGAGGGGAGAGTGAAAACTGGTATATTGAGCTTGCCTCTGAGTCTGAGGTCAGTGGTGTGAATACAGAATGGTTTCTATTTTTCCTCCAATCACTACTCTCAGCCATGTGTGTCAAATCTCTCTTTGGATATGTCCAAGCATTAAAAACTCCAGCCCTAAAGAAAAGCATCTATGTATCTAGTCTCAATAAAACTCAATCTACTACCCCTGCTCCCCTCACAGGTGTAGCCTGAGGATTAGGGCTGAGGGAAAGACCCTCTCTGGCAAGGCCTTGCCACTCCTTCCAAGGGGGCACCCAGACAGGAGCCCTCCTGGAAATGTGGGTGCCCTTCAGGGAGGTGTTCTAGGGGCCCTGCCCCTACCCATATCTGTCCCCACTGCTTGATTAGTCTCCCACCCAGAGTGCAGCTCTTCTGCTGGGAATCCATGGGGCTCTAGGCCAGCCACATACTATGGGCAATGCCAACACATGGGAGGTCGAATCCTTGGCCATTCCAGGTGGGCTGCCCAGGTGCCGGCCCCACTTTAATCCTTTCCCTGCTTAGGAAGCCAAACCCTGGGAGCCCCACATGCCCTACCTACAGGACCCTCTGAGGTCCATGGAGGACTGTCTTTCCCTCCCAGGGCACTCCCTTAATCAGGCTTCAACAATTCTCTCCTCCATTTGCCTGGAAGAGTTAAAGCAGCTCTGGTGATCTCATCATGTTAGAGCTGCCATAAAGGGTATACATGTAGGGGCCTGTCTTGGTCCGCTCAGGCTGCTATGACCCAATACCACAGATGTAGGGGCTTAAACAACAGACATTCATTTGTCCCAGTTCTAGAGGCTGGATGTCCAAGACCAAGGCCCCAAAGGCAGATCCTGTGTCTGGTGAGAGGCCTCCTCCCAATTCACTGATGGCTATCTTCTCACTGTGTCTTCACATGGCAGGAAGGGGTGGGGGAAGAGAGAGAGATCATCTCTCGGGCCTCTTCTTACAAGGGCACTAGTCCCATTCATGAGGGCTCTATCCTCACAACCTGACCAAAGGCCGCACCTCCTAATGCTATCACACTGATGGTCAGGATTTCAACATAAGAACTTAGGGGGACACAAACATTCACTCCATAAAAGGGTCAGCTATTCACCGTATGGTAAAATTTGTGATGTGCCCCGGGGTTTCCTTGGCTGAGGGCCTTCCCAGGAGGGTTGAAAAGTCAAAATTCTTTTCTTTTTTTTTTTTTAAGAAGTTTACTTTCTTTAAGATTTTATTTATTTATTTGAGAGACAGAGAAAGTATGAGCAGAGGGGGAGGAGGGAAAGAGAGACACAGACTCCCCACTGAGCAGAGAGCCTGACATGGGACTCAATCCCAAGACCCTGAGATCATGACCTGAACTGAAGGCAGAAACTTCACCAACTGAGCCTTCAGGGGCCCCAAAATTACTTTCAAACTTTCAAAATAATGCTGAGACATCATTTGCCTTTTTTACTCTCATTCTTTCATGAATATATCCAGGAGTTTTCCAGAGACCACTGACATGTAACACATCCTCACTCTCATAGCTAATGAGATGTACACTGTGTATCCTGTTTTACAAAGTTCTCAACTTTAAATTGTGAGATAGAACATAGACAGGGATAAGCACAGTGCACTGCTAAATGTTCAGCAACCAGGTATCCAAACCAAGAGACACAGGCTACAACACACATATGCAGGAACTCTTTAGAGTCCTCAATAATTCTTAAGAACACAAAGTGGTCCTATTCTCTAATACCATTCACAAAGATAAACTCAAAATGAATGAAAGACCTAAATGTGTGACAGGAATCCATCAAAATCCTAGAGGAGAACACAAGCAGCAACCTCTTTGACCTTGGCCACAACTTCTTGCAAGGGAAACAAAAACAAAAACAAACTATGGAGACTTCATCAAGATAAAAACTTCTGCACTGCAAAGGAAACAGTCAACAAAACTAAAAGGCAACCTACTGAGTGGGAGTAGATACATTTTATCAGATAAAGAGCTGATATCCAAGCTCTATAAAGAACATATCAAACTCAACACCCAAAAAATAAATAACCCAGTCAAGAAATGGGCAGAAGACATGAACAGACACTTATCCAAAGAAGACATACAGATAGCTAACAGACACAGGGAAAAAATGTTTAACATCACCAGCCATCAGGGAAATACAAATCAAAACCACAATGAGATACTACCTCACACCAGTTAGAATGGCTAAAATGAACAAGAAAGGGAACAACAAATGTTGGCAAGGATGCAGAGAAAGGAGAACCCTCTTTTCACTGTTGGTAAGAGTGCAAGCTGGTACAGCCACTCTGGAAAACAGTATGGAGTTTCCTCAAGATGTTACAAATAGAGCTACTCTATCACCCAGCAATTGCACTACTGGGTATTTGCCCCTAAGATACAGATGTAGTGAAAAGAAGGGGTACCTGCACCCCAATGTTCACAGCAGCAATGTCCACAATAGCCAAACTGTGGAGAGGGTCGAGATGTCTGTCAACAGATGAGTGGATAAAGAAGATGTGGTCCATATATACAATGGAATATTACTCAGCTATCAGAAAGGATAAATATGTACAATTTACATTAACATGGTTGGAACTGGAGGGGATTATGCTAAGTGAAATAAGTCAATCAGAGAAAGACAATTATCATATGGTTTCACTCACATGTGGAATATAAGGAATAGCACAGAGGATCAGAGGGGAAGGGAGGGAAAATTGAATGGGAAGAAATCAGAGAGGGAGAACATCCATGAGAGACTCTGGACTCCAAGAAACAAACTGAGGGTTACAGAAGGGAGAGAGATGGAGAGATGGGGTAACTTGATGATGGGCATTAAGGAGGGCACTGGATGTGATGAGCACTGGGTGTTATATGCAACTAAGGAATCACTGAACACTATATGTTGGCTAATTGAATTTAAATTAAAAATATTATACTTAAATTTTTAAAAAGACTACAAAAAATAAGAAAAGAAAAAGAACACAAAAGGGTGCTGATGTAACTGGGCTCCAGGGGTCCCAACAGACCAAGTTCAGTCATTCACCACTGACAAAATCCACAGGCAGATAGTGGTGAAACAAGAAAGGAATAGATTTCCAGGAAGCCAACACTGGCTAAGTGGCCCTAAGACTATCCCCAAAGTGCTAAAATACTTCTAGGTTTATGTAAGGAAACTATTCAGCAAAGGTCGGTAGGCAGTGGGCAGGTCCATCACCATCTTGGGTAGTTTTGGGTCCCATCAGGGAATGCTTCACCCACCGGGTCATTTGCCTGATTTGAAATATAAGAAGAACTTAGTCAACTAGAAAGTACAGATTGAGGTCAGAATGGTGGGAGTTGAAGTTCTTGTTCACTGAGATCGAAAAGTTCAAGAACCACTGCTGCAGATCACCCTTAACCAAACACACAAAGGATGACATTTAGGCAGGATGGGGACACAAGAGGCAGAGGACCTGCTCCTGCCTTGCAGAAGCTCCACCCTAACTGGGAGTCCCTGGTGGAAGACTCAGCAAATGATGAGTCAGTCAGAAGGTTGAGAAGGGGATGGTGACCCTACAGTCTTGAGGGGTGGGGAGCAGTAGCTCTAGGTAGGGGCCAGTGCAGCAGGGAGGTCTATGGCTCCACTCCTGGACGGACCGGCTTTCTGATGAAACTGGCTGTGATCAGCCTCTTGGCACCATTGCCCTGGACCACTGAGCCATACTCCTTGCAGTAGACCCCAGGCCACACTGCCAATGGGAAGGCTGAGCAGGGACACAAATAGAGAGCAGAAAGCCTGGTGGTTGAAGAATGATTCACAGGGGAGAGACATCTCCAGAAGGTAGCCAGACTAAGTCAAATAGGTTAGAAGTGAGTTTGTGCAGTGACCCTGGAACTAACCTGTAGCAGAGCTGTCAAGCCCAAGGCCCAATGGGCCCCGTGTCCATTCTGATCTTGTCACTGCCCACCATGCTTTTCCCCAGCATCTCCACTGGCTGGGTCCTGATCTAAGAGCTGCCCTGCCCTTGAACTCATGGACAGACAGGGAAGCTCCAAGGGTCCAGAAGGCCATGGGGTATAGAAATTAGGGCACAAGGGAGGCATTGGTCATTCCATTGTTTAAATGGGAGTGTGAGGGGGTGTTCAGGAAGGAATGTGTGCCAGGCTGTGAAAGAGTAGCAAGGATGTCCCATGCCCATGAGCATGAGCAAGTGCCCCAGGGTAAGTAATGGCAATGACAAAGGTGTGCAACAGCCCTCGGCCTCTGAGACTAGACCTCTGGGCTTCTGGAGCATGATCAGGCAAGAAAGGCACAGAGGATGAAACCACAGCCAGGTGTGCCCTGAGGGGCACCCTGTGCAGGAGACCATGGTTATAAAGTGTAAATTCCTTTTGATCACTCATCTTGAAACTCCAAGATGTGAGGTTTCCGGTCCCAGAGGAACCAGAGGACCTGGTCCTTGTTTGTCTTACATGCTGGACCCAGAAAGTTCTCCCAGTCCCCACTTCTAGTTCCACTGAAGGGCATGACCCACCTTGCTGCGCATCACTCCCCTTTGCCCTGGGACTCCCCCACACTCTCTCCCTATAGGGCTAGCTGGGAGGAAGGCTGCCTGGAGCAGCTGACAGCCATTTTCCCCCACTGCAAGGAAAAGCCCAGAAGTGAGACCAGCACAAGGGAAAGCAAGCTCAGGGCCTAGAATGAAGCCAGGCCTCCTCTCTGGAGCTCACCTGACAAATTTGGACCACTCACACTTCCCAGTTTCAAAACTGAATAAAAAGCTACAATAATCAAAACTGTACAGTACTGGCATAAGGACATATAGAGAGATTAATAGAACAGAACTGAGATTTCAGAAATAAACTCCTTCATCTATGCTCAGGGGAGTAAGGAATGAGGTCCTGGCTCTCCCTGGTAAGTGCCAGTAAATTCTCTCTCTGCCCGAGCAGCATGACGGTGGTTTGGTTTCAAGGACCAGTAAGTAAAAGTTCCATTTTCACTTGCTAGAGCACAGTCAGCAATGGGGAAATGAGAAAACAGATCAGTGAGCAGGAGGAATTAGCAGCTCTCAGGTCTGAGAGTAAATGAGTGAACAGCAAATGTCTGACACGGCATCACTTTCATCTTTGTCATTGTCAGTCTATCTACTGACTTTAAAATGTGCCGAGTGTCTTTTACACAAATCATCCTACCCATTTTTCCCAACCCGCAAAAGATAAGCAGGACCCACCCATAACATATACAGAAAACAAAAGCATACAGAGGCTAAGTAACATGCCGGAGATCACCCAGATGGTAGACAGTGGGGCCGGGATTCACCCCTGGCCTGCCCGACTCCATAGCTCTCAGCTACCAAAACCCAGAGGTCAAGTGTGAGAACCCATGATTCCCAGACACACAATCAGAAATGACACTAATATACTTCTGAAAAAGCTGAAAAGTGGGAAAATAACATGCAGTCTCCAATTCCTTAATTTACAGGCACATATTTATTCGTCAGGTAAAATAAGGCACTATCATCAATGCTTGTCCTATTTACATTGAATTTGGGAAACTTCATCATTGTCCCAGGACTGTAGTATTGCTGGGACAGTGAGAGGGACAGCCAGGCCCCTCTCCTATGGAGGTGAGGTGAGAAGCCCCTGGGCAATGGGCTTAAGCCCACCAGCTTTGACAGTCAGGATAAGGAATGAGGCATGGCTTCCAGCTACACTCATTCCAGTCAGCCCCCAGGTTCTCAGTCCCAACACCTGACTCTCAGGAGCAGAGTCGATATAGGGGGACCAGCGTCTCAGGTTGCCCTCAGCTCCAGAATGTGAAAGGTGCATATAGGCTGATCCAAACAGCATGTTCAATCCACTGGCTTTGGTGACTGGTTCAGATATGAGCATGGGACCTAAGCTCATCCAATTAGAGCAAAGCTCAGGATACTCTGCAGGAATCCTGAGAGACAGGTGTTTCTCTAGCTCTAGATCATGTAACTATGCAGGAGTGAGGCCTGGAACTGCACAAGTCATTTTGTTACCAAGCAGAAGTCGACCTGAGATGGGACTGGTGGTAGAGTTGAGTACAGAAGAATCACAGAGAAATGAAGCAAGAATTCTTGCGTTTTACTTACAGGAGACAGTGCAGCAGGAACCACTGTTTGCCTACAAAAATATCCATTCTTTCCTCTATTGTTCTTAGTAAAAGAAACTTGATTTTTTTTTTAACAGAAATACGTCCATGAGAAAACTATATTTCCCAGACTCCCTTGCAATAGAAGTGACCATATGACTAATTCTGGCCAATGGTATATAAGAAGTTATTGGGCAGGGCTTCTACTAAAGCTTCTTTCAAAAGGAAGCCCTTCCAATCAACACTCTACTGAAGACCTAGCCAGGACAACTAGGCAAGAAAGTTAAACAAAACGTTTCCATATAGGAAAGGAAGAAGTAAAACTAGCTACTTGCAGATGACATGTTCTTGAGCATACAATAGCCTAAGGAATACACACACACACACACACACACACACACACACACTATTATAGCTAATAATTGAGTTCAGCAAAACTTCACAATACAAGATCAACTTTAAAAAGTCAGTTATATTTCTACACTAGCAATGAACAATCCAAAAATGAAGGTAATAAACCAAGGCTATTAATAATAGAATCGAGAATAAAATACTTAGGAATAAATTTAACAAACATGTGATACTTGTACACTGAAAACTACAAAACGTCATTGTAAGGAATCCCTAAGTGAATGGAAAGACACCTGGCATCCAAGGATTGGAAGACTTAATATCATTAAATATCTAAATAACATTAAAATGTCAATAATCCCAAATTATTCTACAGATTCAATGCAATCCCTATCAAAATTTCAACTTTCTTTTTCACAGAATGAGAAACTTGATCCTCATACAATAATGCAAGGGAGGGGCACATGAGTGGCACCATCAGTTAAGCAACTAACCCTTGGTTTCAGCTCAGGGTCATGATCTCAAGGTCCTGAGATCAAACCCCACATCAGGCTCCATGCTCAGCACAGAATCTGCTTGGATTCTCTCTCCTCCATCTGGCCCTCCCCCCCATATAAATAAATAAATCTTTTAAAAATATAAATAAATAAATAAGCAAGCAGGGGACTCAGAAGAGCCAAAACAGTCTCGAAGGGGGACAAAACTGGATGACTTACACTTCCCCATTTCAAAATGGAATAAAAAGCCCTAATAGGGATATATAGAGAGATTAATAGAACAGAACTGAGATTTCAGAAACATACTCAAACATCTATGCTTGGTGGAGTAAGGAATGAGGTCCTGATGAATGCTACGGCATGTATGAACCTTGAAAATCTTTTGCTAAGTGAATGAAGCCAGACAGAAGTCTTCCATTTTGCATGAAACATCCAGAAGAGGTGAGCCAAAGAAGCAGAGAGTAGGTTTATAGTTGCCGTGGCCCCGGGAAGCAAGGAATAGGGAGTGGACAGTACAGGGGTTTTTTTGAGGGTGATGTAATGTTGTGCACTTAGTGATGATGATTGCACAAGTCTGTGAGTATACCACTGAATCATACACTTTTTTTAAAAAACGTAAAGTAAAATAAAGTAAAATGGTGAATTATATGGTATGTGGATCATAACTTAATTTTTTTAACAATAATTTCAGCCAATTCGAGGTAGATTTTGTTTCTTTCAAACAAAAGCCTCCATTCTGATACTCGGTAGGACTGTGTTACTCTGCTTTCTGCCTCACTGTCCTGCCAGGAAAGCAGTCAGCTTTCTTTTGAAGCAGGCATGGGGATGAGTCCTGGACCACTGGGACCAAGGGACAGCCTGGAAAAGCTGTGTGAAGGACCAATGTGCCCCAAACTTCTGAGAAGGAACAGAGTCCCAAGCTCTTGCCCAAATTTCCTGGGACTTGCTATCTCAGAGCTCCTGGCTCTCTGGCTATGGAGGGGCAGGACTGAAGAAGGACTCATCAGTTTGGCTCATGAACAACCATGCCCCTCCCATAGGTCACCAACCAGCCCTGGAGTCAGATGGCCACATGGCACAGGCAGTGGCTGGCCCTGGGCCTGAGCAGCTCGCACTGCTTCCATAAGCAGAGGGACACAGAGGTGACAGGAGCCATGACTGGCACATACTGTAGAGTCACCTCAGCTCGTTCCACAGCCTTATCTTCAAGAGGGCCAACTACACCATTTAAATACAGGATGGGGCATACGTGTTGCCTTGGGGCAACTGATAACTCCAGCTTCAGCAATGTCCAGTGTAAGTACCCCCCAGACTTTCTCCCCTTCCCCACTGAGGTGGGGAGGTCACATGGATTCCGATGAGAAGTAGGCTGAGACTCCCTGACCATCTGAAGAGGATGTCAGCTCTCCCGGGGGGAATTCAGTTCCTAAAGTGGATGCATCAGCCTCTGGTCAGCCAGTGCTCTTTAGGCTCTCATCAGAGAATGTGCCTCCAACTTTGTTCTCCAGCTTTACTCGAAGGAGTATTATTCACAGAGGATTGCCCAGAGAACACACAATCCATGGACTCTTGGAGATCACACCCCCTCCCTCTCAGAGAGCCTCAGGCTTGACTGTGTGGTTTGGCCCGTCAGGATTGTCTGCTGAGCCATCCTGAGGGCTGTTAAGATGGGCCCATAAAACCAGGGTTGTGTTCTTATTATGCTGTTGTTTTGTTGGGGCTTTTAAAATCTTTTTTAAAGTATACATTCACATGGAAAAAAGGCACAAAACAAAAAAACATGTGGATAGCATAGTGAACACCCATATAACTGCCACCTGGATGAAGAAAGGAAACATTGCCGACTCCCGAGAAGTCTCTGGGGCCCCTCCACCTCACCAAAGGTGGCTCCATTTAAGTGAAATGATACAATTTGTATTCTTTTGTGTCAGGCTTCTTTTGCCCAAAGTTATACTTACAAGATCCATTCGTGTTGTTGCCTATAGCCACAATTCATTAATTTTCATTGCTTACAGTATTCTGTTATGTGAACAAACTGCAAGTTGACTTTGGACCCACCTCTTGTTGGGGCGATCACAAATGCTATTAGGAACATTCTGTGTATATATATATTCTGATATACACATCTATATACATTTCTGTTGGATATATTCCTATAAGTGGAATTGTTGGATCACTGGGGACAGGGCATTGGAAATAGAGGCCTTCAATTATGTGGAAAACAGTAGAAATAGAAAGAACACCAAATTGTTTCCAAAATGCTTGTACCAGTTAACACTGCTACCAGTAGGGTGTGAGTTCCAGTTACTCCACATTCTTATCAACACTCAGTGTTATCTGTCTTTTAAAAGTTAACCATTCTGGTGGGTAAAGGTGCTATCCTAGTTATCTATTTGCATAACAAATTACCCTAAAACAGCAAACCATCAAGTTCTCTGTGGGTCAGGAAGTCAGGAGAGGCCTGTCTGAGCAACTCTGGCTCAGAGTGTCTTTCAAGGTCACAGTCAAGAGGTCAGCCAGGGCTGTACTGACCAAAAGGCCAAGCTGGGGCCAGAAGATGTGCTTCTAAGATGGCACACTCATGAGATGGCAGAAGGTCTCAGTTTCTCAATACATGTGCCTCTTCATAGGGCTGCTGGACTGTCTTCAGGGTATAGCATCAGACTTCCCCCAGCCAGTGCACCAAGACAGAGACAGAGGCCATGTTTTCCCTTATGACCTAGTGTTGGAGGGGACACACCACTGTTTTTGCCATAACCTAGTCATTCAAAGTGAGTCACTTAAGTCCAGCCCACACTCAAGGGGAAGGGAATTAAGGTCCACCTATTCAAAAGAGGAGTGCTGAAGAATTTGTCAGCATATTTTTAAATCACTAGAAGTATTTCACCTTGGTTTTAATTTGCATTTCTGTGAATAATGAGGTTTACTTTTCACGTGTTTGCTGGCAATTTGGATTAACTTTTTCCTGAAGTACCTGTTCAAGCCTCTTTCCCCATTTCCTGTTGTGGTATTTGTGTTTTCTAATAATTTGTATAAGTTCCTTATATATTCTGGATAAGCGCTCCTTGTCAGTTATATACACAGCAAATACCTTCTCCCACTCTTAGCTTGCTTTTGCACATCCTTAACTGTATTTTTGATGAGCAGACATTCTTCATTTTGAATAGCCCAATGTATAAGGCTTTCTCTTTATGGTTTGTGATTTTATATCCTGCTTAAAAGTCTCTTCTCACCCCAAAGTTATTTTCTTATTGTGATGGCTTTTTGATGTGTCAAATTTGGGTTGTCTGAACTGCAGTCACCAAAATGCCCTTTCTAGTTATGCTTTCAGATAAGGGATCTACAGGGTGACAAGGGACATTCTTTCCTGAGAGCCAGAGGACAGAAGGAAAGCAACAACCATGGAGACACAGACACCTTCTCCCACACACTACCAGGAAGAGATTTCACAGATGTGAGTAAATTCCCAAGTCAGTTGACTTGAAGATAATCAAAAGCGAGACTATCCTGGATGGGCCTGACTCAGCCAGTTGAAAGGCCTTTCCCAAAGGGCTTAACCATTCCTTCAGCCAGGCTCCAACAGCCAATGGGTCTTCCTTCCTGATGGCCTGCCTTGTAGACTTCAACTTGCTTAGCCAAGCACCACCACTGTGTAAGCCATGTAGTAAATCTGTTTACACACATACACATACACACACACAAAGAATCACCTACTATTTCTGCTTCTCTAGTTGAACACTGTTGTTTTGCCTTTCCCAATTAAATCTGAACCCACACAGAGTCTGGTATAAGATGGGGGTCAAGGTTGTTTTCTTTTTTTTTTTTTTTCCACTTAGACACTCACTTATCCCAGCACTGTTTATAGAAAAGAAAAAAGAAAAAAAAAATTTTCCTTTCCTACTACTTTGCCAGTTTTGTCATATATCAAGAATGCATATATCCACAAGTGTGTGTTTCTAAGCTAATCTGCTTTGGCCACCAAGAAATTCAATTTCACATTTGCTGCCCACTTTCAGTAATTGTGTCAGACTTTATGAGATGATTTCTAAATACTGATATACCACTGACTTTACCCTATAATTCAGCCCTTACTTCCCCTTAACTCTGGCACCCAGTACATGCTCATTAAACCTTGGTTTGTTCCCTTTCCCCTGCTTTGGAAAACAGAGAGCCCTAGAACTGAACTATGGGATGGCTGGTTTTCAGCGAGGGGCACAGGGGGTCATGAAATAGTCCCACAAACCCTGGTGACTTTGTTGGGAGAGGAACAAGTGGTGGTATTAGAATCTGAAGATGGGGACCTATCACAGTGTGGCCAGTCCAGTCCCCATGAAGCACCCACACAGACTTGGTCATGAAGGGGCAGGGCAGGGACAGTCCCATATTCACAGGAACAGGGAGGTCTCAAGGGTGACCATTACATAAATGCCTTATATTTTAAAATGTACTTTGAATCACTATGTTGTATACCTGAAAATAAAGTAGTATTGTTTTATAACTAATGTAACATTGTTTTGTAACTAATGTAACATTGAATATAGTGTCAACCGTATTTTGTTAAAGATTTTTTTATTTATTTGACAGAAACAGTGAGAGAGGGAACACAAGCAAGGGGCGTGGGAGAGGGAGAAACTGGCTTCCTGCTGAGCCCCCCGATGTGGGGCTCAATCCCAGGATCCTGGGACCATGACCTGAGCCAAAGGCAGACATTTAATGGGTGAGTCACCCAGGTGCCTGCCCCCCAAAATTTTTAATGTAATTTGCTAAAATTACAAACATACTATCTGAAAATTCCTTTGCCATCATGACAACAGTTGCTCCTAAGAGAGTAGATAAGAACAACTCTACAACCTCACCCACATTAGTTCCCTTTTTGTCTGTGTCTTCTCGTCCTCTCTGGCCTGGTCCACGTAAACAAGGGATTTGTCCCACAGTGTCATCGGAGCAGAAGTACAGCAGCGAGCCCTGCCCTTCTTCAAGAAACATAGTAACCAGTGGCCTTTGCCTCCTGCCTCCTTCTAGACCTGGCATCAGTGCTGGGCATGTGGTGGGATCTATACACAGGAACATGGAAAACTGGGTGCATCACTGGTTAGGTAACTTATGATTCCTCCACACCATGAATGATGATGGAGCTCTAAAACCTAAGACTCTCCTGTGCCCTCACACAGGGTGGGCTCCACCATTACATTGTTGAAGGAAAACAGCCACGTGAAGAACAGGGTGTAGAGTGTGCCTTTTTGGTACAAAGACATTCTGCTTGAATATACAGAAACAATCTCTGGAAGACAGGCAAGAAATGTGTGACACTGGCTGCCCTAGGAAAGCAAATGGGGCAGTGGGAATGGGGCAAAAGCCTTTTACAGCTCTTGGCACTTGAGCCCTGTGGTTACTCCGTCTGTTCACAGAATCAAAACAGTTGTTTTTAAAAAGAAAGAAAAGAAGGAACGAGGCATTGAAGGCCTGCAGGGGCACAGCTCCCCAGCTGGGCCAGGAAGATGGTGAACCCAGGAGCCAGTAGGCTGTGCCCGCCCTGGGCAGGAGGCCATCGTCCGCCAGCCCTGCCCGCCTGGGCTGCCAGACGCTGCAGCTGGAGCCCCCACCGGCGGCCCACAGAAGCCAGGCCTGCCATGGTGCTCAGCTTCCCTGGTATTTCTCCTCCCCCTCTACTGCTGGCAGCAGCTCCTCTTTTTCTTGGCAAGACACCGTCTGTGAAAAATGTGGTGGCCGCAGGGCTGCATCTGCAGACAATGGCTTGGACATGGTTCAAATTAGGAAAAATCTCCCTTTACCTCTGCACTCCAAATTCCCACTCCCAGCCACAGCCAAGCCAGCACTGAGGGTCATGTGCATTCAGAAAACAGCCTCATGAGATGCAGGGCAGGCATGGGGAGTCACAGGCGTACAGGTGAATGGGCACATATCAAAGGGTACGGGCGAGTGTGTGCGCGTGCACATCAGGGTGCCCTGCAGCGTGGGTTCATTCCTATGGGCTTTCAGGGACAGGGATAGGCAGGTACTCTGTCACATGCCCCCACCCCCATGTATTCCAGCCCCTGCTCACCACTTGCTAGCTGGACCTCTGGAAAATTCTGTCAGTGCTTAATTTCAGTTGTTTTATCTATAACACAGGGTAGTGTTGAGAACTCAATGAAATAATATGTCTGAGGGGCCCCCCACACCTTATGGATGCAGACACTCAACAAATACAGCCCCTGTCCCCTGGCCTCCCTGCCAAGGGCTGCTTTAGGTGGCCTCAGACCTCTCCTCACACCCATGCCAGGGGAACACAGGCTCCTGGAAGGCTCGCCCTAATGGAGGAAGTTGGCTTGACTTGGAGGTCAGGGGTGATCCAAATTCATGGCAGGAGAAGAGCTATTCTTGGGGAAAAACAAAAACAGGAAAAGCCAAGGAAAGAGGCAGTGGCCACAGTGTGGTACTGGGAAAGTGTAGGCCTCTTTTCCTGTCTGTCTCTGGACCCCACTATTGGACATTTCTGGTCCTTAAAGTTCATGGCTTTCCCCATGGACCAGCCAGAGTTTGTGGCCCAGAGCTCAGGTCAGGGCCTGGCATTGGGCAGGTGAAGGGACTTAGTGTGGGGGGTTGGGAGCTCAGACAATGTCCTTTGAATTTGCCCAGACCCACCAAGGATGACAGGCACTTGTACTGAGCCCACAGAAGGCCCCTTCTCTGACAGGGGTCCTACCCAGCCATAGCGACAACACACCCCTGCCTCCTCTCCCCTTGGGGCTCTCAGGAGCAGGCCGGACACCCAGTCAGAGCCACTCGTTCCAATTCTCTCTCTTCCTGGCCCCAGATGTATAAATACATATGCCAAGGGTCCACCCACCAGACCTCACGTTGAGAGAAAGCAGGTCTGCAAGGGGAAGAGGACCAAGCAGGGACTTGAGTGCAGAGACCACCCCTGCCAAACAGGTTGGCCGACCAGCTGCCAGCATCCTCCGTTGATCCTTGCCGTTGATCAAGCCTCCTCCACCCAGTGGACAGCCTCTGTGGGCCCTTCCTGTTACCTTTAGCCAGTGGGAGGCACCAGCAGATGGGGTGAAGAGAGGTCAGGTTTGGATTCCTCCAGTTACCCGATGCTGGACCACCACAGCTTGGGGGACACCCACAGGCACCCCTCCCCAGGTGATCCTGTGGCTGCCCATAAGGTTTGAAGGTGCCAACCTTTGCCCACAAGACTCTGATGACACACAGCCCAGTCCTTGCCCCTGAGCTACAGATATGGGGCCACCCACCACTATCTTTCACCAAGGGTGGCTGTTCATCAACTTGTCCACGTACGTCCTCCCCACATGAGGCGCTATTCATGGCTGTGTGCCCGCCAGGGACCCAAACATGGACTGGCAGGTCAGTTATCTGTGGATAACTGAGCCAGCACACACTGCCTCCTCTCTTTCCCTCAACCCACAGAGTCTCTGGTCTAATCACATCCCCAGCTGCAAGCACCCCCCTGTGTGGCCACCTTTTACCGTTCACCAACTGGCTGCAACTCCTATCTGCTCACCCTCCCCACCCCCACCTAGTCTCCACAAAGCAGCCAAAAGAACCTTGGGGAAGAAGGGGAGAAAAGACAAAATAGGAGAGGAGAAGCAAGGTGTTACCCATTGGCCTAAATCCCCTAATGACTTCCCCACCTTTGGAATAAACCCAAACTACTTACCATGGCCTACCAGGAAGGCCCCATAGGGTCTGAACTCTACTCTCTACTCTCTTACTCTACTACCTTACCCCCTTTCCCTCACTGTGGTCCACAACAACGTGCCAAGTTTGTTTGTGCCCCAGGACCCTTGCACTGGCTGCTCCCTCTGTCTGGAGGTCTTCAAAAGGCTGCTCTCCACTCCTCATCATAATTCTGGACTCTCTTGAAGTGTCTCTCTTCAGAGAGACCTCCCTGACTCCTTCTATGGAAAAAACTCCCTCTCCCCACCCTCTCTGTGCCCAGCTCTACCTGTCTTCTTTTGTCAAGAAGATGGTGCACTGGAAGATGGACAGGGTCCTGAGATGAGGATCCTGCACTCAGACAACTGCTGGCCTGTGGGCTTCACTCAACCAGACCCTCAGCAGGTCTCATTGCATGCCAACCTCACACAGCATGACAGCCTTCAAGGGGCCTGCTCTGTGCAAGGGTGAGTTGCTTGTCAGTATTATAATTATCTCTCTCATTTGAAGAAAAAATGGATGGGTGCCAAATTGGGCGGCTTCCTTGTCTCTTGCAACACTCTCAGGGGCACAGCTTCTCCAGAAGGAGTTCCATCCTCACAGGGCACAATGTGTAGGCCTCCGCCTCTCTGCTCCCCTACTCTGCCATGAGGGCCTCCTTTCATTGCTCAGACGTTGTTCTTCTCTGCCCCCCATGCTCACAGCCTCCTTCAGTCTATTACTGGTCCCTACCCCACCCCACACCACCCCCAGTCGGCTGCTCAGCCTCCTCCTCAGGAGCCCCATGCCCCCTCCACCCTAGCCACGTCTGATGCCTGAACCATACTTCTTACACCCTCCTTCTCAGCCTCACAGCACCACCTTAATTATAAAGAGTCACATATGTCTGCCATGAGGAACCATGAGGAGTCCATCCACTCCATGACCACCCCACCAGACTGGGACCTTATGAGACAGGAACCACAGCTGCTTTGTTCAGCACTGGATCCCCAGCACCCAAAGCAGATTAGATTCTCCTAAATGCTTTGTTGAATGAGAGGCTGGCTGACTGGCTGGCTGGGTGGATGGATGGATGGATGGGTGGATGGGTGAGTGGATGGATGGATGGATGGATGGAGCACAGCACCCAGGGCCGCACTGCCACAGCCTTGGGCAGGCTACCTCTCTGAGCCCGGGTTTTATGGGCTAAGTTTCAGGTTTGTAACCTCCACCCTGTAGGGCAATACCCTATGCCTGGCTTGGCACTGTTAGAGTGCATAAACAGCAGTGTGGCACCTTCCCTTAGCCACTGTCTACTCTAGCCAGAGGTGCTTCTCTGGGCCCTAAGAGTCTTCTCTTGTGGTCTGAGGCTAGTCTTCTATCAGAGGTGCTGAGGCTTTGTGGTACCCATTCTCTGTGTGGGGTCCACACATAACAGTCAGGGTCCACCCACCAGTCAGTTCCCCATCTATCTTCACGGTCATAGATACTGTGACACTAGTAGGAAAGGGAATTGGAGTGATATAGGCACCTCCTGAAGGTCCCAAGTCTCCATTGTCCCAACGAAATGTGGCACTGAGACTGTGCATAGACTCTCCCAGATGCTGAGTTCAGGAGAGGGTTCAGGAGGGAAATGAGATGGCAGAAAGGTCCTAATGTGAACTCCCAAGAGAGAGAATGGTAATCGTGTGCACTCGGCTGGCTCCTCCTTGGGTAATGAGAAGACATGTCATCACCCAGAGCACTGACCAGGACTGACTGGACTCAGCTGGGCAACTGAGCAGCTGAAGGGCAGGGGCCAGGGACCCCCACCATCCCCACAGGTTTCCTTCCAGAGGGAGAAAAGTGAGGTTAAGTGCCACAGCCCCAAATCCACTGGCCACACTACCCTCTCCCCCAACCCCTTTCTCCTCACTCCTCTTCACAACTCCCTGAATACACACATAGCCTCCATTCTGGGCAAGCTGGCTTCCTTTGTGCCCTCCTGCAGGGACTGCCCCAGTTGGGGGAAGTTGTTGATAGAAGATGATTATTCCTTCAAAGCCCAGTCCTCTGCTCACCACAGGGGAACAGCAGTGCTTTCCTAGGTCTGCTCAGGGAAACACACACACACACACACACACACACACACACGCATGCTGAATAGAATGCCTCCAGCTCCATCTAGTACTGGTGGCAAAAATATCAGCCCAACTTGGCTCAACTTGGGTCCCTATTTTTAAAAATGTTAGACTCACTAATTAAGATACATATTCTAAAAGTTCAACACATTTGCATTTATCATGAGCACTTTTTTAAAATTTGCATTTTCTAAAGTGCTTTTAGCTTTTTAAAAACACTTTTACACTCACATTATATCACTACAACCTCCATGACAGAAGTATGGCCACCATTAACAGTTTTGTGACAGAAGTAAAAAAAAAAAACAGGGATATACAAGCAAATAACTTGTGTGAGCCGGCAAAGAAAAGAAATGCATCTGTGAGTGACCACGCATGTCAGGCACTAGGATGCTCTCTACACCTGCTATCTGTATCAGTTTTATCCTCACTAGAACCTGTAGAAGTAGGAGCAGTCATGACAGTCCATTTTACACATGAGGAGACTGGCACTCTGAGGGTTAGATGCTCACCTGGCTTATACAACCAGAAGAGGATGGAGCTGAACGACAGCTTGATTTACATCACTGGTGAACCCTTTCATGCCCTCTGGGCTGCGCAAGATCACCACTCCTTCACTAGGGAAGTTTGGCCCCTTCAGAACCTCCTTTTTGAAATGGTAGGGCCCATCTCAAGGTGACTCATGCACTGGGATTGTCTCAAAATCTTAGATCCTGGGCATTGGTCCCATGCCCAGCTCACCATCTGGCTAGATTCCTTTGGGAAGCCCCTCACCATTCTAATCTAAATAGAAGAAACATATTCATATTTTATGAGGGTCAGTGTAGATGACCACAGTAGATATTAGTGCCATATACCCAAATAGTCTGGTTCTCCTTTCCAGGAACGTGGCAGGAGACCATCCCCTGGCCTCTCGGAGTTAGGTATAGCCATGAAACTCCCTGTGGACAGGGAGAAGTCAAAGAAGTTTTGAGAACCAATTCACAGGAGTTTCATAACCCTTTTGTCTTGCCTTGACTATCACAGAGGTAAGAGATGGCACCTGGGACCTTAAGTAAAGATGATCGGTCCTCAGCTAATGCACTATGGTCATGCAGTAGAGGGGAGAAATGTGCTGCTTTTAGTTTCTGAGATTTGGGGAATATGTGTTACAGCAGCAATCTCAGCCTGTGCTAACTGCTACAATAAGATATTAGAAAACAGTTTATTTCTAGACAAATACTTTATTATAATGCGTATTTACCTCATTCATCTCCTCTGTAAAATTGGAATCCTTCATGAGGATTAAATGAATAAAATCTTTAAGTGAGCATATGTGTGCCTGGCATAGAGTGTGCATTACATATGTTAACCTCTATTAGTAATACTGTTTTTCTTGTTCTTATTTCTTCCATATCCTTTTCCCCTATAAGCTCCAATTCCGTTGCAGGACAAGCCTAGAGGTGTGTACAGGGAGGTGTTGGATGTTGCTGGTCAGGCTCAGAGTGTAGAGAGTGGGGGAGGCCAGGTCTTCCCAAGGGCAGTCAGCTCTGGAGACAATCCAGACCTGGCACAGGGTCACTGTGACAACAACTGGCCTATCTGCCACCTTTAAAGCTAGTTCTACCATAAAAGTTATGCATATTCTCTACTTTTAAAACTTGGGAAAAATATGAAAGTCTAAAGAGAAAAACAAAAATTGTCTGTAATCCTGCTCTGGCAGATAACCTCTTTTAATATTTTCATTATGACCTTCTGTTTTCCTTTCACCATTGCACTTTTCCAAATGGGACTTAAACTGCACATAGCTGTCAAGACAACCTAATGCTGCCTCTCTGGTTTGGTTTGGTTTGGTTTTGTTACTAAAAATATGTCAAGAACATTTTCCCACTTTATTAAATATTTCTCTATGAAATAACTTTTGTGTGGCTTAAGGCGCATATGAATGTGCAACAGTTAAATTACCAATTCCTAATTCAAAATTCGACCACAAAATCACTGAGCATTCACTATGTGCCATGCATTGAGCTAGTGCTAGTGAAAAATTGGTGAAAGAAATCAGACCCAGTCCAGTCTTCAGGGAGCTCACCTTTCATCAACTCTTAGGGGGGACTCAGATTCTTGCTCTTGGGGAAGCAGTGCAGTTATGTTACAAATAATGTCCTAGAGGGGCACCTGGGTGGCTCAGTGGGTTAAGCCACTGCCTTCGGCTCGGGTCATGATCTCAGGGTCCTGGGATCGAGCCCCACATCAGGATCTCTGCTCAGCGGGGAGCCTGCTTCCCCCTGCCTCTCTGCCTACTTATGATCTCTCTCTCTTTCTCTCTCTCTGTCAAATAAATAAATAAAATCTTTTAAAAAATTTAAAAAAAAAATAATGTCCTAGAGGATATTCTAAAACCTAACTCTTGGTGCCCAAAAAGTCTGACCTGGGATTGTGCTCGATGTCAGATAAAAATATAGCAAACATCTGCTTAAATGCATAGCTGAGTTCAAAAAGAAATGAGAGTAAATGCCAGGGACCCAAAATGGCAAAAGTTATAGAAACCAGAGGCTAAGTAGTGGTAGTACTTCAGATGTCTGGTGAGAGTAGGAAGGGTGATGGGGTCTGCTTATACCCCTTAGGGCTTGGGTTCATGACTACACATGTGCACAAGAGGTTGTGGGCCTGCACAGGGTGCTGGGTTGTGGCTGAGATCCCCGCATACAGTAGCACCTCAAGACTCTCCGTATTTGGTGAAAGGGCAGATTACACCTTGCAAAGAAGGATAAAGATGCTTATCTGTTTTTGCACAAAGTGAGGGAAAATGATCCTTGAGAATTTGTAAATTCAAGACTCATGTTACACAGGCTTAGGGTTCAAATTTATTGTACCTCATGGCTTAGGTACCATGCATACTAAAAAATCAACATGAAAAGTATTCTTGAGCTGCTCATACCCACAGACATCTGGCAGAAGTAAATGTCAATTCCCTCAATCCAGGTGAAAAGAAGCACCATGGGAAAAGCTTGCTTCCCAAAATTACAAAAAATTTGAGGAAGTGGGAGGTCGGGAGCAAGACTCAAGAGAAACAACAGAGAACTAGGCCTCCAACACTTCAAAAATGGAATTAGCTAATGATTACTATAAAATTTATAAAATTACTAAGCACATGAAGGAAGAAATAGAAATTATAAGAACAAAGTATTATGTGAAAAGAGAATGCAAGTGCTCAGATAAATTGTTGAATGCTGCATGTATTCACATCAGGCATTTCTCATTTCCCAGAAGAATTCCTCCGTCAGTATTCTGTTTGACTGGAAGTAACAGAAAACCCAACTGACCAACAGTGGTCTGGTCAACCAGGATGATTTTTCTCATATAACCACAAGTTCAGAGGGGGCCTTCTGTTGGTACTGGTTCAGCTGTTCATCTATGGCATCTTTGGTCCAGGCTCCTGTCCCTCCACTTGGCTTGCCTTCGTAATCCATTTCTAATTTTCATCCTCACTGCCTCATGTTTACAGGATGGCTGCTATCACTCCAGATATTGTATTATTGAAGGAAGGAGAGGATAAAGAAATGTGAAGGGTGGAGGGTCAGCTACATATGTCCCTGCTTCTCCAGAACCACCACCACCAACATCACTACCATCATCAAAAGCACCATCACCACCCTCACCACTGACAACACCAACACCATCACTACCACCATCATCACCACCAAAATCACCCACCACAACCACCACCATCACCAAAATCATCACCACCCCCACCACCATCACCACCACCACCACCTCCACCAAAATTATCACACTTGCTGAAGTCTTAGCTTATGTCTTACTGGTGGAAACCATGATTTATATCCACCAACAGCCTCAGGGAGGCTGAGAAAGAGAGTGTGTCACCTGAAACTTGACATATCTCTGACCCTAACAACACTGAGATTTCTTTAGCAAGGAAAGATGAGAGGTAATTGTATTGATGTGTAGGCAACCAATATTGTTCCACAAGCCCCCCAGTTCTGACCTCTGGCACACACACCATAGCCGCTTCAGGTGATTTGGGTGGAGAGAAGAGGCATGGGGACCATGCCAAAAAATTCCAGGAGGAATTTTTCAAACTACTCTCCCCACCAGCTCTACATCCAAGATTCCATGGTGTCCCCTGGGGTGTGTTCACCAAGCTCTATAGCCTACACATGGAGTCACTGAGGCACTGAACATATGGTGCCCCTCAGATGTGCCAAGAATGGTATGAAGATTAAAGCTGTGCATTTTGACAACTAGTCCTGGAAGCTAAGGTCCATGCTCTCCTCCACAATCTCCCCCACATGCTTTATTCCCTCTCTGACTCCCAGAGACACCCTTCTTCTCCTCTTGAGGACACTTCCTTCCAGAAGACTCCCATGTGGCAATAGAGGTTTGGCAAGAAGTTTCTTAACTAAAGGTGAATTTAGGGTCCTGCTGAAGAAATAAAAAGTGTCATTAAAAGTAAAACAGCAGGGGATAATAGTAAGCCAGCTTAAGAAAGCACACTCTTCAATCATGTTCACAATCACCACTAAAGTATGAACCATATATATTAATTCAATGACTGCACAAAAGGGAACTTAAGATAAAGTCTCTGGTAAGAAGTCCACTGTTGGCTATTAGATCATGAAGTTGTGCATATTTGGAAATCATAAAATTGTATGAATAGTTAATACTCCAGGATTGTCAAAAATTCCACCAGAATTGGCTCAAAGTCACAAGGTTTTGCTGATTCTGGGGATGATACTAAAAACCACCATGAGAAAGTTCCAGAAGCTGGCCCACAAGCATCACTGGCAGTAGGAACAGCTATCCATGCTAAACCTTGTGTCCATATCACAGCCCCCAGTGGAATCTGACTATAAAACCCAAGGCTATTTTGAGATGTGTGGGAGTACAAAACCTGCATGGAATTAAGTTATGAACTATTGGATCACTAAATAGCAGTTTGATTTTTCTTTTTTAAAGATTTTATTTATTTATTTGAGAGAGAGAGTGAGCATGAGCAGGGTGAGAAGCAGAGGGAGAGGGAGAAGCAGACTCCGCAATAAGGAAGGAGCCCTACTCGGGCTCCATCCCAGGGCCCTGGGATCATGACCTGAGCTGAAGGTAGACGTTTAACCAACTGAGTCACCCAGGTGCCCCATGTAGTGTGGTTTTTGATGAAGCTCAGAACGAGCTCTATCTAGAGGAAGGACAGAGCCAGTGCAGCTGAAGAAGAAAATTCACTTGCTGAATATGCTAAAAGTCGGTAGTTGGAGGAAATTGGAAGGGGAGGTGAACAATGAGAGACTATGGACTCTGAAAAACAATCTGAAGGGTTTGAAGAGGTTGGGGGGGGTGGGAGGTTGGGGGAACCAGGTGGTGGGTATTAGAGAGGGCACGGACTGCATGGAGCACTAGGTGTGGTACAAAAACAATGCATACTGTTATGCCGAAAATAAATTTTAAAAAATGATTAAAAAAATAATAAAATAATAAAATAAAATAACACATTACAACTTCTACATTTCCATGGTTCGATGCACTAAAGTTCCAAATCCTTTCTATTTCTATTTTTTAATATAAATTGTGTGGTATTTGGTTGGTGGTGAATTGGATTTGCTTTCAACAACTGAGAGCTATTAAGACAGTTATTCATGGCCAGGGCTACGAGTCTGGAAATTTACTTCAAAATTTACTTCAAAAAAGTCTACTTGGCCTGTGGTTATGGGAGTGCATGCATTTGTGTATGCACATGCACACCTAAGTGCTGACTTCATCAAGTTTTGCCATCAAGGAAATTCTGTGGGAAGTTTAGCTGACTTTGACTATAAAATTGCTTTGACCAGTTAGAAAATATGTTAGAAAAAAGTAACATACTAGTAACAGCAATAAAAATGAATATGTAAATATAAATTTCCCTCCACACTACTATTCTTTTTAATTGATGTCATTTACATACAACAAAATTCATAGAGCTTCACTTTTCAGTTCAAGAACTTTGGCCCAAATCAAGATTTAGAATATTTTCTTTACCCAGAAAGTTTCCAGGGGCTATTTTTCTGTTCATACCCCCCACATATTCAGAATCAATCACTATTCTGATTTCTATTACCAGAGATTAGTTTTGCTTGTTCTAGATATTCATATCAATGAAATATACTGCATGAACTTTGTATCTGATTTCTTTCATGCAGCATGATTTTTTATTACTTTTTTATTTAAGTTCAATTAATTAACATGTAATGTATTATTTGTTTCAGGGATTCAGGTCTATGATTCATCAGTCTTATCTAATACCCAGTGCTCATTACAACACACACCATCCCCAATGTTCATCACCCAGCCACTCCATCCCTCCCACCCCCCACCCCTCCAGCTACCCTCAGTTTGTTTCCTATAATTAAGAGTCTCTTATGGTTTGTCTCCCTCTCTGATTTCATCTTGTTTCATTTTTTCCTCTCTTCCTCTATGATCCTCTGTCTTGTTTCTTAAATTCCACCTATCAGTGAGATATGATAATTGTCTTTCTCTGATTGACTTATTTCTTAGCACAATATCCTCTAGCACCATCCACGTCACTGTAAATAGCAAGATTTCAGGGTTTTTGATGGCATGCAGCATAATATTTTTGAGATTCAACCACATAGTTGTGTGTCAACAGCTCATTTTTTATTGTGAAGTAGTATTCCATTATTTGAATATATCAAATTTGTCTCATTCATTCACCTATGCATGGATTTGGGATGTGTAAATGTTTGGTTATTTGAATAAAGCTGCAATGCACATCACTGTAAAGCCTTTCTAAGGACTCTTGGGTAAATACCTAGGAATGGAATTCCCTGGTCATAGGATACATGCATATTTAACTTTACAAGGAATTCTCATCCTATTTTACATGCCCACCAACAAGGTATGAGAGTTCCAGAGGCTCCACACCTGATATTATCAGTTGTCTTAATTTTAATTAATTTTAATTAGTTTAATTAAATAACTAATCTAATAAGTATATATTGGTTTTCACTGATACTTATTAATGTTGAGTATCTCTCTACATGTTCACTTGCCATATATACACCTTCTTTTGTGAATTGTCTACAAGTATTTTGTTCATTTTTTTAAAAAGATTTGTTTAATTATTTGAGAGACAGAGAAAGCAATCACGGGCAAGCAGGGGCAGGGGGCAGGTTGGAGGGAGAGAGTAGAGGGAGAGGGAGAGAATCCTCAAGAAGACTGCCTGCTGAGCACAGAACCCATAAGGGGCTTGATCTGAAGACTCCAATATCACAACCTGAGCTAAAACCAAGAATCGGACACTCAACCAACTGAACCACCCAAGTACCCCTATTTTGCTCATTTTTGGTTGGGTTGACTATTAATGATTTTTAGGAACTCTTTGCATATTGTCAATATGAATCCTTTATCAGAAACCTACATTATGAATATGTTCTCCTCGTTTGTGGCTTCCTGCTTGTTTTGTCTTAATGGTATTTTTGTTGAGCATAAATGTTGCTTTTGATGATGTCTCATTATGGTTTGTGTTTTTTAGGCTAGTTTGGTCAGTATCTTTGTTTTCCCCCAAATTGCAAATATCCTCCTATATCTTCTTCTAAAAAACTTATGGTTCTAGGTTTACATCTAGGTGAATGATCCTCTTGAATTACTTTCTGTGTGGTATTATTAAGTTTATTTTTGGTATAAATATCCAGTTTGTTTAGCCCCCATTTATTTAAAAAGCTTCCCTTTCCCCTTTGAATTAACTTGGTTCCTTGATCAAAAATCAATTGAAAGGAAGAGACATCTGCACTCCCATGTTCATTGCGGCATTATTTACAATAGCTGAGACATGGAAACAGTCTAAATATCCATTGACAGATGAATGAATAACAAAAAGGTTATACACACACATGAATATACATATATATACAAATATATAACACACACACAATGGAATATTATTAAAACTTTAAGAGAGAAAGCCTACCATTTGTGAAAATATGGATGAACCTGGAGGACATTATAAGTGAAATAAGCCAGATTCATAAGTACAAAACTTCACAATCTCATTTATACATGCTATACTTAAATTTTTTTTTAAAAGTGAAACTTATAGCAACAGCAAGTGGAAAAGTGGTTACCGAGAGCTGAGGCATAAGAGAATGGGGGAGATTTTTTCAAATCAATTGACCACATTGTGCAAGTTCATTTTGCAACTCTGTTCTGATCCACACATCCATTTGTCCATGTTCATGTCAGTGCTTTTCCATCTTGATTACTGTAGATTTATTGCAGTCTTAAAATCAGGTAGTACACCTCCTCCATTTTGCTCTTTTTCTAGAAAATGTTCTGGCTGTTCTATATTTTTTACTTTTCCACATATATTTTAGAATCAGCTTTCTTCAAAAAGACTGCTGGAATTTTGTTTGGGATTGGGTTGAATCGACAAGCCAATTTGGAGAAAATCGACATTTTCTCAATACTGTGAACTCCAATCCATAAACATCGTATATCTCCCCATTAACTCGACTCTTATTTCATTTCTCTTAACAATGCTTGTGCAATTTCAGTATGGAAGTCTTGCTCATCTTTAATGTTATTTTTTAAAGTATTTTTAATATCATTTATGTAGGGTTTTGCATACCTCCTTTATAAGACTGGAGATATTCCCTTCTATTTCTGGATGAATTTTTTTTTTAATCATGAATATGTGTTGAATTTTATCAAATGCTTTTTCTGCACTTATTGAGATAATGAGATTTTTTTTCTCCTTGGTTTAGTTTTCTTTATTCCCTGCCTTATGGTGGTAAATTTCATTTTGGAATAGTAGATGAACTTTTCATCTCTGGGATAAATCCCACTTTGTATTATATATTATTCTGTGTGTTCTATGTACTACTGAATTCAATTGCTAATATTTTGTTAAGAAATTTTGCATATGTGGCTAGGAGGGTTATTAATCCCTAACCAGTTTATAATTTTCTTGTCACATTTTAGAATCAGGGCTGTGAGCTGGCCTCATAAAATGAGTTGAAAAATATTCCCTCCTCCTCTGTTTTCTCAAAGAGTTTTGTCAAATTGGTATTAGTTCTTACTTAAATGTGTGATAGATTTCCTGGAGAAGCCATTGGGCCTGGAGTTTTCTTTGTAGCAAGGCTTTTAATTGTAAGTTCAATATCTTTGATAGACATGGGGTGGTTTAGACTTTCTATTCTTGTGTGAGTTTTAGGAATTGGCAACTTTCAAGGAATTTGTCTATTTCATCTAAGTTTTGAGTTTATTGGCATGGGCTCATAATATCCCTCATTATCACTTTAATGTCTGTATGACCTGGAGTGGAAAGGTTTTTTATTTTTGTGTTTGTTTTTATTGCAAGATTTATGTTTTTCCACTGTCATCTGCCCTCCATTGAAAAGTCAGAGTAAATTCTTTTCATTCCTTGTTCCTCTGTATAGAATGTCTTTCTTTATCCTATTAAGGTTTAATTTTTTTTTTAGATTTTATTTATTTATTTGTGAGATACAGAGAGAGAGAGAGAGAGAGAGAACATGAGTGGTGGTGGGGAGAGGGAAAAGCAGGTTCCCCACTGAACAGGGATCCCAGTGTGGGGTTTGATCCCAGGACGCTGGGATCAGGACCTGAGTTGAAGGCAGATGCTTAACCAACTGAGCTGCTGAGGCATCCCATTAAGGTTTAATCTTTATCTTGGGTTTCAGAAGCTTTCCTATGACATGTCAAAGTACGGTTTTATTTGTGTTTACACTGCTTGAGATTCACTGAGATTCTTGCATCACTGGGTTGATGACTTTCATCAATGTTGTTAAATTCTCTACTATCTATGCTAAATATTTCTTCTTCAATTTCTAGCATCTCTCCTTCTGTTGCTCCACTTACACATATACTGGACCATTTGATATTGATACAAGTCTTGGATACTCTCTTCTGTTTTTTTTATATTCCTTTCTCTTTGTATTTCAGTTTGAAGATTTTCTCTTAACCTTTTAACCTTAATCCTCAAGTTCACTGATTATTTTATTACTATTCATAAGCTCAGCCAATAAATCTTGCATTTTTGATAAAATAGCTTTTATTTCTAGAATTTCCATTTGGTTCTTCAATATTGTTCCCATACCTCTGTTGAAATTCCCCCTATCTGTGCACAAACTGTCTATCTTTCCTGGTAGATATTTTATTAGATGTATCATAGCTATATTAAAATCCCTTTCTGATAATTCCAACATCTGGGCCATCTCTGGGTCTGTTTCTATTGATTGCTTCTTCTCTTGACCATGCGTTGTTTCTCTGTATGCACCACCAGTTTTTTTTGCTTTGGTTTGGTTTGGATTTCGGTATACCAGACTTTGTAAAACAATCATTGAGATCAACATTAGTGATATTTACTTCCCAGTAAAGGAACTTCCCCTGCTGCCAGGTCACTATTGTGGAGGGTGGAGCTATAGTGGGGCTTCAGTGCAGCTTTAGTTGGTAAAAGGGTGCAGACTGCTATGATTGGATTTCTCAGGATTCTAATCCACTCTGTCAGACCAAGTGGTATTCTGTTTTTATCCCATATATTTGTCTTCTATTTTCTATTCATTGTTCTTTTCTGTTTCTATGTATCTGGCTATTTCCTTCTTACTCCTATTTAAAACGTTTCTCCCCACTTCCCCGCTGCACCAGGGATGGAAGTAGTTATGGGCTTCTTCCACTTTCTGAAACTTTTAAGAAACATTTAAGTTTCTTTATAACCTTAGTTCTCCAGTAGGTTCCTTTAAACTATAATTTTGTTCTGATCAATTTGTTCTCACTGTTAAGATGAATTACTCAAGAAAAATTATGGAGAAAATTGACACATACTTTTTAAAAATTATCTCTGACTCATATAACACAATAATATAAATTCTAGATGGATTTAAAATTTAAATACTGAAAAGATATAATGAAAGTGCCAAAAGAATTTATTTAAGATGACTTTCATATATTCCAGTGGTGTGGAAAGATGATCTAAACACAATACCAAGATAAGAAAACATAAAGCAAAATGGATGGATTTGACTAAATAAGAAATTAGAACTTATATATAACAAAAAATCTGAATCAAGAGATAAAGGAAAATCTGTGAGAAATTATTTCTAAGATCTAGGATATATAGGAGGTTAATACTATCAATATTTAAAGAACCAATAAAAATAAAATAGATAAACACCTCAATAGAAAAATAAACTAAGGGGCACCTGGGTGGCTCAGTGGGTTAAAGCCTCTGCCTTCAGCTCAGGTCATGATCTCAGGGTCCTGGGACCAAGCCCCACATCAGGCTCTCTGCTCAGCAGGGAGACTACTTCCCCCTCTCTCTCTGCCTGCCTCTCTGCCTACTTGTGATCTCTCTGCCTACTTGTGATCTCTCTCTGTGTCAAATAAATAAATAAAATCTTTTTTTTTTTAAAGGAAAAATAAACTAAGGAAACAAAGGAGTTATTTGCAAAATAAGAAAATAAATGGCAAAAAAAAATTCATTTTAATTAGTAATTGAATACATACAAATTGAAACAAGTGAAATACCATTTTTCTCCTACTGACTTACTATAATTTTAAAATAATATTTGTCCTTCATTCAATAAATATCTGTTCAACATTTTCTACATGCAGGATCTGTATACATCCCTGGGAGTTGGAATCCAGCAATGAATTGACAGTCTCTGCCCTTAGGACATTAAGAGCTACTGTGGGAAAGACAAGATAGTAAGTGTAAGGGAGGAAGAAGATAAAAGAAAGGGAGCTAGGAAATAATGGGGAAGAGGGGATGTCTCTTTTAGATGAGATGAACAGGGAAGGCAATTCTAACCAAATGTTATCTGAGCAGAGACCTAAAGAAAATGAAGGCCATTCGGATGTCTGGGAAAAATTATTTCAGGCAGACAGATCAACAAGTCAAAGGCTCCTGAGAGGAGAACATGCTAGGCATACTCAGGGTATCAATAGAGAGACTGTCCTGTCTGGAACAAGAAGGGGAGTCAGAGACCTATTCCTAGAAACTAGTATTCTCATACAGTGCTACCAGACCTATTCATTGGTGAAAGTTTTTGAAGGACAACTTGACAATATTTAACAAAAGATTTGAACCACACATACACTTTGATTCCAAAATTCAAAATTTCTGAATTTACCCTACTGCAATAATCAGATGAGCGCACAAAGATATACATACACGAATGTTTATCACAATATTACTTACAGCATAACCTAAATTTTCATTTTCAACATTTTGGGTTATTTAAATTATGGCATCTTCACCCAATGAAATTCTGTATAGAGTAATGATACACTCGTCCATTTCTTGACCATGGAATTCTGTATAGAATAATGATATACTTGTCCATTTCTTGACAAGTAAAGGTGTTCATAACATGTTTTAAAATGGAAAAAGTAGATTATAGGATGATATGTATTCTGTGATTCCTTTTAACTAAAATGTTTGTTCATATGCATTTATATACATAGAAAAAGATCTGGAAATACAAATATCAGAATATCAGTGATAGTGTCTTCTTGGTGTTGGAGTTGTAATAATTTTTTTTTAACTGGAAGTTTATATTTCTTAATTCCCTTTACCTATTTACCTATCCCCCCACTCCCCACCTATGCCAACCACCAGTTTGTTCTCTGTATTCATGAGTCTGTTTGTTTGGGGTTTTTTGATTCCACATGTAAGTGAAATCATATGGTATTTGCCTTTCTCTGCCTGACTTGTCTCACTTAGCATAATACCCAATATTCATGTGGCTGCAAATGGCAAGATCTCATTCTTCTTTATGTGTGAGTAATATCCTATTGTATATTTATAACACTTCTTCATCCACTCACCAGTCAATGGACATTTGGACTGTTTCCATATCTCAGCTATTGTAAATAATGTGGCAATAAACATAAATGCACAAAAAATAGTGCATATATCTTTTCAAATTAGCGTTTTTATTTTCTTTGGGTAGTTACAGTAATGTAGTAGAATCACTATATCATATGGCATTTCTATTTTTAGTTTTTTGAGGACTCTCCATACTGTTTTCCATAGTGGTTGCACCAATTTACATTCCCAACAGAGCACAAGCATTCCCTTTTCTACACATCCTCACCAACACTTTTTATTTCTTGTCTTTGTGATAGTAGCCATTCTGACAGATGTGAGGGGATATTTCATTATGGTTCGATTTACATTTCCCTGATGACTAGTGATGTTGAGCATGTTTTTATGTGTCCGTTGGCCATCTGTATGTCTGTATGGAATTGCAGTAATTTTTATCCTTTTTATTGAATAACATGCTTAATTTTCTTAGTCACCTTGTATTTACATAACTTAGAAAATATGTTTTTAAAATCAAGAGACCCACCAAAATGATAACTTTTTATTACGTTTTTTATTTTAATTTAGTATAGTTAACAGTGTAGTATTAGTTTCAGGTGTATGAGACAGTGATTCAACACTTCCATACTACATGCTGTGCTCATCACAAGTGTGCTCCTTAATCCCCATCAATTATTTCATCCATCTCCTCCAGACACCTCCCCTCTAGTAGCCATCAGTGTGTTCTCTACAGTTAAGAATCTGTTTCTTGGTTTGTCTCTCTCTGATAAGGGGAAATGTTTTTAAAAGACAAATCTCAGAAAGAAGCAAAGGAAAAGAAGACAAGGTTGAAGACAATATTCCCTTTGACTGCCATTAAGAAGTTTTTCTTTGTTGGGCACCTGGGTGGCTCAGTCAGTTAAGCATCTGCCTTTGGCTCAGTTCATGATCCCTAAGTCTTGGGATCAAGTCCCACATTGGGCTCTCTGCTCAGGGGGAGTCTCCTTCTCCTTCTGCCCTTCCCTCCATTCTCGTGCTCTCTCTCTCTCATGTGCTCTCAAATAAATAAATAAAATCTTTTTTTTCCTAAAAGTTTTTCCTTGTCTTTCATTTTCACAAGTGTAATTATGATGTGTCACATAAATTTCTTTGGTATTATCATAATTTGGGTTCACTCAGTTTCTTGAATGTTTAGGTTTATGCATCTTGCCAAATACAGTATGTTTCACCCATTATTTCTCCAAATACTCTTTCCGTTCCTCCCTCCAGCTGGACTCCAGTATTACATGACACACACATTGAATCTTTTGTTATCATTCCACGGGTCGCTGAGGCTTTGATTTTGATTTTGATTTTGTGTTTTTGTTTTTGTTTTCAGTCTATTTTTCTCCCTATGGTTCAGATTGGCTCAATTCTGTTGTCCTGCTGTGAAGTTCATGGATTTCCTATTCTCTGTCACCCCCACTCTTCTATTGAGCCTATTCAACGGGCTTTTTCAAATTTCCATTATTGTATTTTTCAGGTAAGGTTTTGATTACTTCTATTTGCTAAGATTTTCTATTTTTTAAATTTGTTTCAAGAGAATCTGTTATTACTTGTAGAAGCATTTTTATTATCACAACTTTAAAAACCTTGCCAGAGGGGTACATGTTGGGGGGCTAAGTAGGCTAAGCAACCAACCCTTGATTTAAGCTCAGGTCATAATCTCAGGGCCATGAGATCAAGCCCTGCATCAGACTCCGTGTTGAGCATGGAGTCTGTTTGAGATTTTCTCTCTCCCTCTCCCGCTGCCCCTCTCCTCTCCTCTCTGTCAAACAGATAAATCTTAAGAAATAAAAATAAAATAGAATAGAATAAATTAAATAATAAAACCCTTGACAGATAATTCCAACATCTGATTCATCTCTGTGTTGGCATTAATTAATTTTCTTCTCATATTCAAGTGGTAATCTTCCTGGTTCTTGCTATAATGCGTGATTTTCTATTGTATCCTTGACTATTATGTTTGGAGACATAGTGTTCAGTTAAACATTTAATTTTAGCAGTCAGTTGCCAGTTTAGGTTCAGCATGCAGGTCCTGGCCTACTTTTGTGGTCTGTGTTTCCAATGAGAATATAATTTTCAGAACTTATAGCACTATTTTTGTCTGCTTGGTTGGCCTAGTGCTGCTGGGATTCCCGCTGGTCCCTGCTGATTCTTAAGGGACAGATTAGTTTGCCTCAGGCCCAGCCAACTGATACTTCTTGGTAGTGGAGGGATTCTCCATCCCATAGGGATGAAGGGACTTCCCAGGCTGGGCAATAGTGGGCATAGAGTACTCCTTGCTGGTACCACTGTTTCTGGGGCGAGAGGGGAGTGTTAGGCCCAGGAGGGACAGAGGGCTCTTCCTCTGGCCACTTATTGTCATCGGACCTCCTGGCTGAGCTTTCTTGCTCACCTATTTTTGGCATCACTGCCAGGGGAAGAATGAACCTGCCAGGCCTCTCTACATTGCTAGCTTGGGGGCTGGGGAACACCAGGCTGGGGTCCCTTCTTCTGTCAGGAGGGTTCATGAGTAGCCCTGCCACAATCTCAAACCAGCTTGCCTTCCTCCTCCAACTTCCAGAATCCTCCTTTGCTTTTCTCTTGTCCCATTTCCAAGGTCTGTAGCCGTACTCAGCAGGGAGGATCATGGAGAAATGCATCTCTACCACCTTGCCCAGTCCAGAAACAGAGACATTGTTTTTTATTTCTCCATTTGCTCTGATTGGCCTGAGAGCACCATCCCAATGTGCAACAGACAAAACCTGATTTTGCCATCCAGTTACTCCCTTCCAATCTAATGACTGATAAGCCTCATTTTTTAGCTTTTGTTTATGAAAAGTTCAAATGTACACAGGAGTAGAGAGAGTAGCACAACTAACCTGAACCTGCCCTTCCCGGCATTTATAGCTAACAGCCCGTGTCCATCATGCCACATACACACCCCTTCACCCCTAAGGCACGTTTTAAAAGATTTTATTCATTTATTTGAGAGAAAGAGAGAGAGTGAGAACAAAGAAGGGGAGAGGGACAGAGGAAGATGGAGAAACAGACTCTCCACTGAGCAGGGAGCCTGATTCGGGACCCAGTCACAGGACCCTGGGATCATGACCTGAGTCAAAGTCAGACGATTAAATGACTGAGCCACCCAGGCACCTGCCATTAGGGCATTTTAAAGTAAATTCTGTAAGTACCTCAGTTTGTGTCTCTAACTAAGAGTGATCCTCAAACCCTCTCTTCAGACAGCCTCCTCTCTATTTGCATGGCTCAAATAAACATTTGGTCTTTCAGAATTCAAAATTCTTCAAAAGACCCCAGAACAAGAGGGCAGGTGAGATTCGCAGGCTGCAAGCTAGCGGCTGGGCATGTCAGCCACCGACCAATGTGGGGAGGCTGGTCGAGCCTCCTGGGCAAGCATGGGCAGAGGCCTTGCTGCAGGCCCCATTCCTGGCCATTCCAGGAATAGCCTGCCCCCAGAGGCCCATGGGGAGCCACCCTGCTCAGCCCAGGACTCAGTCAGTTTCCACCTCGCCACTGGAGGCATCAGGATCCTCTAAGGCCCTATCTCGGCCACAATAACCCAAGGCTGCTTAGGAAAAGAAAAAGCCCATGCGTCCTCCTGAGCACACAGCCCACCATATTTTATCCTCCTTGGGCTTCCCCCTGTTGGCACAGGCAGCCCTGCATAGCAGAATACACCCAGCAGTTCCGGAAGGAATAGGCCCCCACAGACATCTCTACATTCAACCATACCCACTCCCATCTTGAAAATGCTAAAAGATAAAAGATTTAGAAAATCTTTGTCTCTCAACAAAGTCTGCCTTTCAAGCCTACTGGCCAGGTGCAAACTCAGAAAGCTTCAGTGTGGAATTCTGAAACTAATATTCACTCTTGCAAGCCCAAACCGCCCAAAGCAGAAAGGATACCGCCAGCAGAAGAGAGAAAAGTCAGGACCAAGAGATGCAAATGAGATGCATGTATTAAAATATTTCAAGAACTGCTGTCCCCGTAAGGCAGTGATGAAGGCTGTGTGAGGGGAACCAGTGTCTTAGGGACACAAGCAGGAGGGTCCCAGGTAGGAACACAGAAGCCCCAAACCCGGCCAGACCAAGGAGAGTCAGGCCAGCCTGGAAGAACCAGAAAGAACCTGGTTCTCAGGTTCCCAAGGGCTGAGCAGCCCAGAAGTGGGACAGCCAAGATTCTTGCCAGGCAGAGGACAGTGTAACCTTGGCCAAGCCTCTTATATCTGCTCAGCCTCAGCTTCCCCAACTGTGAAACAGGTGAATGATGCTGAGAGAACCAAATAAATGACAGTGCAGAGGAGACCAGCATAGGGCCTGGCCCACTGGAGGATCTGCACAGCTGGTATTTAATACACTAATACACTAATACAGTGCTTACCACAGGTCAGCGGTATCTTTAGGCCTTTATATATGTCAGCTCACTTGTCCTTACAATCCCAAAAATTAGGTCCTACTCTTATCCTCCTTTTATGGATGAGGAATTCGAGGCTCAGAGAGGCTAAGTAATTTGCCCTGGACCACACAGCTGGGTAGACAGGGCTGGGCTGTGAACACAGTACCCCTTGCTCCTAACAGCCCCCCTTGACTCTGTTTTTATACTGCTGAGGCCAAGATTCTCCTCCTTTGGGCCCCAGCCCAGGTGAGCCTCTAGCGATCAGCCAGCTGGGGGGTGGGGGTGAGGGGAGATGGGTCCCAATCCCCAGTGATCCCAAAGCCAAAGCCAGGAGCCACACACCTCCCAGAAGGCCTTCACTCAGTCCCATGGGGACCAGGACATGGAATGCAGGTGCCACAGTGCAGGCCCTCTTCCCCAGTACCCCTCACCACAGGCGTAGCCTCTCCAGGCCTGGCAGGCCTCAGCACTGGAGGAAGAGGCCTCTCTTCACCCTCCGTTCATGCCTCCTCTCACGGCTGGCTCTGTGACCTTAGAGAGTGACCTGACCAGAGCCTGGCTGGGCCTGTGTCTAATTCCCACAACAAGCTCCCCATTAAAGGAGAGTGGTAAAAAGAGGGAGAGAGAGAAATGAATGGTAGGAACACAAAGAAAGGTGGTCAGTGCACAGATGGGAGAAAGTGCCATGGCCAGCCAGATTTACAGCAGCTGGCACCTGGGGACAGAGGGACAGCTCTGTCCAAGGCCCAGTTTCCAGGACAGACAGCCCCCTCCCCACAGTGCCACTGGGGCAGGTGGGCCGCCCAAGTGGCCTCTCTGAAACCTGGGCCCTCTCCAGAAAGCTTCCAGTACCCCCTGCTTCTCTGCACAGGCTCAGGGCCCTGACCCCATCAAAGGCCATGTGGCTCTGCCCAGGAAAGCAGTTTCTGTCAGAGAAATCAACTGACTTGTCATGCTAACTTTCATCTATCAGGATGGCAAATCTTTTCTAACCGTCAACATGAATCGCGTTAAAAAAAGCCAAACCAGATAAGGAGAGGGCATGCTGCTATCTTCCAACAACGGCCACCCAGGCCAATAGGAAGAACACACAGGGTGAGTTTTGGAGAAGGGGGTGCTGGGGCAGGCCTCCTCAATGACGAGGTGCCCAGCAGAATGCAGGAGACAGAGAAAGAGGCACGGGCTATCCTTCACATAACATAAGGATGAAGCCGCCTGGAGGGTGCTGACTCCCCCATCTCGGCCTTGCAAGGCATCAGGGCCTCTGCACAGATCTCCTTCACCCCATGTCCTGTCCCACATGGCTGTGGGGAGTGAGGGTGGAGGGCAGAGGCAGCGAGCACCCAGGGTCCTGGTGGCTCCTATCAGCCTACACCATTTAACCCTCAAAGGGCCACTAACCCCCGGGGAGTATTCCTAGCGGTACATCTTTCTAAAGTGCCCGTACCGCCCTCCCTGGTGGACCCACCACCCCAGCTGGGTTGGGCAGAAAACACAGTTGCATAAATCAGGGATGCAGTCCCAGTGGGAGTTGAACCCTACACTGACACACCTCTCACTTCTCACCCCACCCCTCCCTGTGACACAGGCTTTGCCAGCCTTGACTTTGCTCTGGAATTTCTAAAGGTGTTTCCCTCTAAGAGATGTTCAAAGTATAAGAATGAGGACAATGCCCTCAGGATAACATTATGCCCGTGCACACCTCACCGAGCTGGCAAAACCTGCCTCTGCCTGGTTCAGGCATTGCCCTCTCAATAACCTCAATAGCAGGAATCCACCCAAGTAGGAAGGGAGGCCTCTCTGCACCCTCTGTGATCCAGAGAGGGAGGGAGACCCAGAACAGAGCCTCCACTGCTGGACAAGGAGTCCCACACTAGGCAACAGGCCAAGCACAGCCCTGCATCACCACCCACCGACTGTCAGTCCCTCCTCACACAGGAGGCCTGGCATGAGTGAGCAGCCAGGGTAGACAGTCACCCCAGCCTGGCAGGGCAGGGGCTGTGGAAGGGCCACACCAGGGCCATAGCCAGGTCCCAAATCTCTGCTCTTGGGGGCAGGTGGAAGATCAGAGCTACATTGTTTCCATCTAAATTGCTTAGATTCTCCCTGATCTATGGATACCCCCACCTTCTTCCCAAAAGGGTTTCAGGAGGCCTTCAAATCCTGCAGAAGAGAGTTCAAAGTGAGGAAGAGCTGGAAAGAAGGCACCTGCAGGATCCTGCTGGGGCTGCCTGTGCTCCACCTTCTCACCACTGCCCGCTGGCAAACTGGGCCACCCGGCTCAAGACAGCACGGAGAATCAGAGACAGCTTCTCTAGGGCACCCCTCCATGATGCCTGGTCTGCCCAGGCCCTTCTGAAGCTCAAGTGGAGACAGGGGCAGCAGGTCTCCCAATTACCCTGGTGGCCTCTTCAAGCCTGAGTCCTTCAACTCACAAGACACCTGCCCTGGAAGACAGGGGCAGTTCTCTGCGTAGGACTGTGGTAGGGGAAACGGGGTACCTCGCAGAGCCTGAGGTGCTAGCCGGTGGTACTACAGGAAGACGGGCAGCTCGTCATAGGATAGGTCTGCTGTGAGAAGGAGGGGGGCCTCCTCCAGGAGGAGACCTTAGACAGGTGGTAGGACTCTCCAGGAGACTGGGGCAGCGGGTACAGCGTGGGGTGAAAGGCAGGAGGCACCAAGGGGCAAGCGTGGACACCCCAGGAAAAATGGGCTTTCACAGAGAAGGGCGCCCAAGTTAACCCAGAGCGTCCACGAGTCGCCTGGCTCAAAGCCCTGACGTACGCACGCCCCCAGATCCCCCTGAGTCGGCCACTAGGGTCAGCGCAGGCCGCTAGCGGCCCCACAGCCGGCCCCTCGGGCGTGTCTAATAGCAAGCGACACAGTCCGCCGCGATCCAAAGTCCCCTTTAAAAGTTTGCCCCTAGACAAAACCCCTCTCTCCGCCTCGCCGTGGGAATCGGAGCCATCCCCGGAGGAGCCTCTGAGGACAAGCGCGGTTGCCCTCCTCCACCCCTTCGGAAACAACAATGGGCACACGGGACGGAAGAGAACGAGGGAATCAAGCGTGGAAAATCCCCCAGTCTTGCAATGTCAGCCGCCGGTCGCAGGGCCCGCCAGGGGCCGCTGTGCTGCCCCCGCGCGCCCTTCCACAGGATTGCACGCCCGGGGCGGGGGCGGGGGGGAGCGTTGAGGGTTGATCTCCTGGTTCTCAGATTCTAAGGGCTCGTGGCGCGTGGCGCGTAGGGAGGGAAAGCTTGCGTTTCAGTTCCGAGGCTATTTTAGATGCAAAAGAAATTTCATTTCATTACCAAAGCCGAAATCGTAGCGCGCCTTACACTTTCCCGGAGCAGAAGTAAAATGACTTGTTTTTATTTGATCATCGCATCCTACCACTAAACGTGTTCTTTCCCTTTTCTTCAACATTAAATCAGAGATCATACATTAAAGAATTTATGAAGCGGATATTCAGAGAACAAAGATAGTCACAGAGCAGAAGAGCTGCAATTGCTTTTCCCTGAACTCTGAAAATATTCAGGGCTGGGCGCTGCCTCCAGCAAACAAATAGCCTTCCTATACCGACATCCAATCTTAAGAGGGTGGGAAAGAAACCTTGGCTACCCACAGGTCAAACAGTGAGAGAATGCAGACAGAAGGGAAGAGGACCTACTGAAGTCCCCGCTGTGCTGGAACCTCACTTGAATCCACATCTCCCTTTCAATGTGTGTGTTTCTGCCAATTTGTCAGAGATGACACGGAGGGCTCAACAACACACACAGAAGGTTGAGAAAACCCCCAGTCGGCAAGGGTTAGCCAGACAGTGTCTGCATTCCATCCTGTTCCCAAATGTCGACTGACTTTTAGGATCAGTGGCTCATCTGACTTGACTTTGAGATAAGAGAAAATCATCTACAGCCTTGGGGTCTCACAGTGCCAGTGCAGCACTTAAATCAAAGGGGAAAATTGAGTAAAATCCTGGAGGCAACTAGAACTTTCTTCCTCCTAAGAGAATTCTAGGAATAAAAGCTTTCCTGCCTAAATAGGTGGTTTCCTATAAGCTGTCCTGGCAAAGTACAAAGCTGGGTTAAACAGCTTCCCTGATGGAAGCACCTGGGCCTCAGTTTCCCCATTGGGACACTGAGATTGTCACAAGATGGGACCCTAGGCCAAGCACAGATGGGTTTAGTGGCCTTTCAATAAAACTTCAGCTCTCTCTTGAACACTCTGCACCCACATCCCTATCTGGCAGCAGATAGTCACTGGGAGCTGAGGAGTGGCCTCTCACTGCCCCCAATCAGCCTTGGCATCTGGTCTGGGGGAGCTGAGAGGAGTACGGGGTGAATAAGGGCTGGACTCTGAAGCCAGACAGCCCAGGATCAGAATTTTGACTATCATAAGAGTGAGAGGAGCTTGGCCCACCCTGTGGCCTCCATGCTGGGCCCAGATACTCAGGCCTCAAGGGATGAGTGTGACCATGGGCAGGCTTTTGCTCAAGCTTTATCCACCCTGCTGTTGTGGGTCAAGCAGAGGTAGCACCCGGAGAAAGATGGTGACTGGTCACTACCAGTCAGCCATGTGACCTTCTGTTTACCCCTCTGAACCTCAGTTTTCTATTCTGTGAAATGGGCATTATAGTCTACTCCACAGGCTTGCCAATGGGATTGAGTGCCTAGTACTCAGTAGTTCTAGATAAAGAGCATCCTCAGTTATGATTTACTACTTGATAGAGGACTGTCATCTGGGTAAGGCTGCCTAATGGTTTGACCCAGGGTGGTCCTGCCCTCCATGTCTGGGCTGCTGCCTTCAGGCCCATGAAGGGAAACTCCCCAGGCCTCAGACCAAAAAAAAAAAAAAAAAAAAAAAAAAGTGTCAAGTAACTGCAGGCAGAGGCCGGCACCTCCGGGCATAACACTGGGTCAGCCCCCACTCCTGGAAAAAGTGAATCATTGCTGGGGAAGGCTGGGCCAAAATGCCCCCCGGCCTCTCCTGGCCAGGATCAGTTTTAAAGCAGCTTCAGTGTTGGCAGGGGCTTTGGGGCCCAGGGTCACACCTGGACTTCCCACGTCACCCCCGGCAGTTCCATGTCACTCTGTATTGTGTTCAGAGTGCTGCACAGGCCTGTCCAGAGCTGATGTTCCTTCAGCCCCCTTGAAAACTAAATGATCCCCTCTTAGTCGGGTTTTGGGGTGTTAATTGTTGTGTTTCCAGTTCTCTGGGTTTGTTTCCAAGAGGGCTTTCTGATGTAGTTTTTTAGTTTATTGAGGTATACTCGACACAAGAAGCCCGTATCAACCCTCCCCTCCCATCCCACCACCCAGACATGCTCTCAGGACCCGCACAGAAGGAAGGAAACAGGGGGTGGTGGGAGCATTTGAACCCATCCCAGGTGCTATTCTGGCAGGTCATTTCACCTCTCCATGGAGGTGCCACAGCCTCCGACACAGTCAAGGGCCAGGGCCCTGACTTTGGGATGTGGCATACCCAAAACCCAGGGGCCAGGTGGGGGGCCTTCTGCTGAGGAGCTGGGCACCTGGCCCAAACTGGAAGGCGTAAGCAAACACTGCACGACAGGGCCAGGAAGCCGGAGGCACCCACGAGGGCGCCAGCGAAAACAGGCACAGGCCCGGGGCTGCCAGACCCTCTGACTGACCTCCCAAAGACCGAATTGGAAAATTTTTTGTGGACGTTCACAATTTGAAATACTGGCTCAACTCTTTATAACTTTTTTCATTAGGTTTATAATAAACCCGGAGGGGGAAAAAAGCACACTAGCTGAAATTCTTTTCAAAGAAGAAGACTGCGTGTAGCTGGGCCGAAGACCTCTTCGAGACACCTCATTATCTCTCCAAGGGGAGCTCCGGGTCATTGTCCCAAAGCCATGAGGCAGGGGCATACCGATTGCGGGCGCGCGCCCCGGGCTCTGCGCCCCCAGCCCTCCCTTATCTTCCCGTCGCCCGGGCCCCACTGCCCCCAGGTCCCACCAATCACAGCCCGGTCCTTTCGCATTTGGAACTCCAGAGCGCCCCTCGTGCAAGGTCAGTGGGTTTCCTCCGGAGAAACACGGAAAGGGGTATTCCACCCGCAGCCGGGACTTCCGGGGGGAGGAGGACCCAGGTGCCAGGGGTGCCGGTTGCTGTGCGCCCCGCTCTAGCCCAGAAGGGCCGCCCGCACCCTTGTTCCCTAGTTCCCTAGTCGCTCCCCGCGACTCTCGTACAGGAAACGGTTCCCAGTCGGCGGCGGCCGGCCTCGGAGCGTTCCGGCCACAGCCACAGACCCGGATCCCAGCTCCCAGCACCCGCCTGAAGCCCCGCGAGCTCCAGGAGGCGGAGCAGAGGATCGGCGCGGGCGACAACGGCAAGAGGCGCCGCGGGGGCGGGCCGGGGGCGGGGCGGGGCGGGGCGGCGGAGGACTGCGGAGACGCGGCGGCGCGCGGGGCGGCGCAGAGCGTTCTCGGCGCTGCGCGGAGCGGAGTGACCGGCACTGGGTCGCAGGGGGCGCGGGCTGGGGCCGGGGCCGGGGCAGGGGCCTGAGCGGAGCCGGAGCCGAGCCCCGGGTCGGGCCCGGGGAGCCGGAGCCGGGGCCGGGCGAAGAGCAGCCATGGCGCCGCGCAGGGCCGGGGCCCGTGCCGTTGCGGGCGGCCTGGGCGCCGAGTAACCGGGCCGGGCCGGAGCGCGGGCGGCGGCGGCGGCGAAGGCAGCTGCGCCCGCGCCCCCCGCCCTCCCAGGCCCCGCGCCCCGCGCCGCCGGCGATGGTGACACATGCGGCGGCGGCGCGCCGGCGGCAGGACCATGGTTGAGCGCGCCAGCAAGTTCGTGCTGGTGGTGGCGGGCTCAGCGTGCTTCATGCTCATCCTGTACCAGTACGCGGGCCCGGGGTTGAGCCTGGGCGCGCCTGGCGGCCGCGCGCCGCCTGACGACCTGGACCTCTTCCCCACACCCGATCCGCACTACGAAAAGAAGTACTACTTCCCGGTGCGCGAGCTGGAGCGCTCGCTGCGGTTCGACATGAAGGGCGACGATGTGATTGTCTTCCTGCACATCCAGAAGACTGGTGGCACCACCTTCGGCCGCCACCTCGTGCAGAACGTGCGCCTCGAGGTGCCCTGCGACTGCCGGCCCGGCCAGAAGAAGTGCACCTGCTACCGACCCAACCGCCGCGAGACCTGGCTCTTCTCCCGCTTCTCTACGGGTTGGAGCTGCGGGCTGCACGCCGACTGGACCGAGCTCACCAACTGCGTGCCGGGCGTGCTGGACCGTCGCGACCCCGCCGCGTTGCGCACACCCAGGTGAGCGCCCGGAGCGACGGGGTCCCAGCTGGCGGCGGCTGCCCCGGAACCGTGCCCCCGCTGGGCTGCCCTGGGCCCGCTCTACCTTCCTTGCTCTCCCTGCCCTCGTTTCCTTTTCTCTTGGGGCCCCCACTCGCCACAGCCTCTCTGGAACCCCTCCCGAACTGCTGGGCGCCCGGAGCTTTCAATTCATCTGCTGCGGCCCGTTTTCACCCTGCCCTCTATTTTCACCCTTTCCACCTCCTCGCCTTTCAACTTCTCTCCTCCACCACCCTCGCCTCCCAGGTTGTGCAGTGTCTGAGCTTCCCTCGGGTCACAGCCCATTATCCTGGGGCTGTCACTTGCCTTGTCCCATGGGCCAGTGTAAAATCTGGCCCGCCCCTGCTGTGGGTCCGGCTGGCCTGGTGTCGTCTGGCGGGAAAGTGGGTTCTTTTGCGTGTGTAGCCCACCTGGAATGTTCGCTTACCTTGGCGGCTTACGCACCCGGAGCGGAAGTAAGCGAAGTGAAGTGCCTCTCCCCCTGCACCTGTGAGCAAACCTCCCCCCCCCGCCCCCGCCCGCCGCCATCCTGCCTGGAGAGGGCAGGAGAAGAGCTGACAGGGAAAGGGGTGGGCTCTGCCTGCCGGCGTGTGCAGGTAGAACAAAGGCCTGAGTGTGACTTGGGGCTGGGGGCAGGGAGGAGGCAGTGCTGCCTGCCCTCACCAGTTGGGCCAGAACCGGTTGCAAGCTCTCTCTGAACGAGGAGCAAAAGCAAACCGACTGCTAGATTGGGGGAGCTGAGTTGGTCAGAGGTACCCATTCAATCACTTTCCTTGGTTGCCCCCCATTTCTGTGGAGGTTGGAGTTCCAGGCTGACTGTGGGGGGGGGGGCAGCTCTCCTGGGAAGCACTTTGTAACCACAAACCTTCGTAACCACAACCTTTATAACCACAACCAGAGGGCAGGCTGGGTTTTCAGAGCTTAAAATTTGGACTCTTTATTCCTGTTCATATTGGTGCTTTGGGGCCTTCTCCCCGTGATATCTGGGCTGGGAAGGGACAGGAATGAGGTCTTCTTGCCTATCTTTTGTTTATCTTCTCTATTTGTCTTAGGACTGCACTTACAGACAGGCTGGGGGTGGGGGAGATTCTGTGAATCGAGTAGGTATGTTTGTTGGCACTCTTCTGGGTCAAGACGGGGCAGGGTCTCTGGTGTGTTTGGGGGATAAAGGTTGAGGATCTGGCCAGTCCACAGTTAAGCGTGGTCCATGGCATTGCTGTCCTGCTCAGTTCTTCAGTCCTCTTGTGGTCTTCCCATACTGCCAGGAAATTAGGGCGCTGGAGGTAGGGTCAGAGTACATCTTACTTTCTCTTGGCTGCCCCACCCCCTGCCCCCAGATGGCAGCTGCGAGCCTGTGAGGTGGTGTTACAGGTCTCTTAATTCTCCACTGGTAACAGATCTACCATCCCAAAGCCTTTAAAGTCTTGCTTCCTGTTCAGCATTTGGTCTACTCTGCATGAGTGCATTTTTCTGATGTAGTGCCCACCTCCCACCCCTTTGCCCTCGTGGTCAGCCACTCTATGCTCTACTGAGCCAGGGTCTGGGGTTTGCAGCTGCTGGCCCACCAAGACTGTAGTCCCCCAGAACTGGGCACTAACCAACCCAAATAGGCCCAGGGGGGCACCTCCCTGCCTGCAGGAGTGGGGATGGGAGTAAGTACCATTCTGTCTGCCAGAGGGAATTAGCCTGGGAGAATCCCAGAGGGAACAATGTGCGGAACTTGTTCAGGGGGCTGCCAAGACCAGGACACTCTTTCTGCCGTCTGTCTCCTGAGGCTGTTTCCCTTTGTGTCACCAGAATGAAGGGCCCCTGACCTTCCTTTTCTGGAGTTTGTCCACCAGAGCAAGAGCCTAGCCACACTTTCAGAGAAGAGTCGGGAGACCAAGTGCAGCAGACAGGGCCCCCCTATGTCGCATGAGGGAGGCCCAGCACCCGCTCCTCAGGGTGGGCGTGTGTAGCAAGAATAGAAAATGCCTGCCTAGTCAGCCGGATGCCTCTTGCTATGGTGGGCTGCCAGCCCCTCCGCCTGGACGTTGCTGAGCTCAGCAGCATGCAGGCCAGGTGGAGGCAGGGTTTCCAGGGTCCTCAAAAGGCCCTCTCCTGTGCCATGAGGCAGGTGACAGAGCTTCATCTGTGCTGTTCTCCCCCACTCCCTTCATTTCTGTTCCAGAGGCTAGATAGATTGCTTTTTTGATGAGCTTTGCTGACAGGCAGGGTCATCTAGGCTTTGTGTGTTTATAAGCCCATCTGACTAAGGTTTACCTGCTGAGTGTTCCTGTAGTCTGGGACTGGACCAGGGTGCTTTTGAAGATAGGGATACAGTTCTCCCACCTGCCCCAGGGAGCCCGCACCACTCTGGACAACTATTGTCAGTGCCGAGATTCCATGGGATGCCTGGTTTCAGGAGCCCCAGATGTCACCCTCGCCCTCCTCCCAGAAGACTATGGCTTGTTCTCCTTCATGGCCCTGTGAGTGCTGGAGTGACCACTTGACTGGGTAACTGAGGAGAGGATGGGCCTGGCTCTGAGAGCCACTCTGACAGGTCCCTGGGGATCTGGGCTTAGGGTGAAGACCTTTCCTTCCTCCCTGGTCCTCAGGGCCAGGCATGTCTCAGGGCGTGAACAAATGCTCCCCTGCCATGAGGAGTGCTTCTAGAAACTGCATCAAGCCTCTCCCAACTCCTGGTGCTAGTGTCTGTGGTACTGGGGGGCCTAAGAGAGGCAGGCCTTGTGACTCAATGGAGTGGGGCTTTCCATGGCTTCAGAATCTCTCCATCACACAGCATCAGCCTTGGGGGTTCTAGCTGGGCAGGTGTTGTGGTGACGAACTTCAAGGTGGGGAGATGTACCTTCCTGGAATACAGTTTGCAACTTCTAGCAGTGTTTAGTACTTCCTAAGTTGAAAGAGAGAAAAAGGTGTATGAGCAACGCATCAGTAGGTCCCTGTTATATGGCCTGTGTCCACTGAGGGGGCTGCCACACCTGCTCACATCAGCCAGTGTACTTGAAAGGCCTCCAAGAAGGACTGACTTTGCAGTAGTGAGGCTGCCCAGAGGCAGCTGGCAAGTGGCTGGCCAGCTGTTGTCAAGGACCACTTCGGTTAGTGTCTCTGCACCCCATGCTCTGTCTCATTTGGTAGAGTCAGGATGGTTCTTCTAACGGCCAGAATGTCTCTCCTTCTTCTCCTCATCTGCCTAAAGGGGACAGAAGAGGAGACATGGTTGAGGTCTAGCCTGGATGGTCCTCGAAATTCCTGAAATTGTGTAGGCTTCATCTGGAGCCACCAGGAGCATTTGGGTCCCCAGTATTGCTTCCAGGCCACTTCCATGTGGTGTTGGGCTTAGCCAGACCCTCTCTACAGCAGGGCCCCCCAGGAGCCCCTGGTGGGTTCCCAGCATCTGTGATACTGCTGTGTGGGAGCCCTAGAATCGATGGCTTGTGCCCTCTCAGTGCCCAGCCTCATTTCTGGTCATATACCCTCCACGAGGCTGATTTCCTCTGTGTTCCAGAAATCTGCCAGTGCTCTCAGCTCAGCCTTTGCTACCTTCTGCCCCAGCATGCTGTCCTCTCTTCCCACTCCTCTGCTGGCTTCTCTCTACCCTTCAGCCTCTGCTTCCCCTTCCTCTAGGAAGACTTCCCTGGCAGCATCCTGTTGCCTTAGATGCCCTTGGCCATCCTGGCATGTCCACAGCATCTGGCACTGGCCGGATGCTGAGTGGGTACTGCCCACGTGTTGGCACCAAGTAGAATGTTCTCTTCCTGGCCCCACACCCTCTCCAGGAGCTGTGCCCCTCCATGAGTCCTCTAGTGAATGAGATTAAGAGTCAGCCTTGAGTGCAATGCTGGTCCCAGAGGGCCTCAGGGGCCCCTCAGCGGGCTCAGCCAGGTTGGGCAGAATTAAGATTCGGGCATTTTTGTAACAGTTCTTTCTGTGGCACTCAACAGTTTCCTACTTGCCTTCACAGTTACTCTCTCATACGTGATCAAGGGACAAGGCCTGCATTTGCCTACACTGGGGCAGATGTTACCTAGAGCACATGATTGGAACCCATGAATGGGGCCCAGCCACTTAAGGGACCAGGTTGGGTGTCACCATGGCCTGAACCATCCAGGGAAGCCTTGCATGGAGATGAGGGGAATGTGAGGTCAAGGTGTTCAGAATTAGATTTTCATTCATAGTCAAAACAAAACACATCTTTTTTTAAGGCAAATGCATGAGAAGGCAAACTTTCGAATAGCTTACTGACGATTATGTTAAATGGTGCTCTGGCTTGTGAGGTTATCTGGGTAACTCATGTTTTCTTTAAAGCACTGAGGACTTGCAAGACCAGGGCTTCCTGTCCTTCTAGGCCCCTCACTTATAAAACCTGGAGCCATGCAGAGTGGGCTGGACCACTGTGCTGTAGTGGGCTAGCTCTGATCTGCAGACTGTCTGCTCCCAGGTCAGAGAGCCTTTCCCAGGGGGCCCAGCTCCTACCCCTGGGGTCTGTGAGGCCCCTCGTCTTTTTCTTTCTTTCTCAGTTGGCAGTGTGAGAGATTCAGCTGCTGTACTTGGGGAGTGGCAGGCGGTCAGCGGAGGCCTGGCTTTGTCATCCTTAAGGGACTCTGAGTCTTTTTCTTTCACATCTCATTCTTTTGTTGTTGTTGTTGTTGTTGTAATAATTATGTGATAATTGGGAGGAAAACATAAAAAAGAAAACTGTATTCCTCACACATACTTTTTTTTTATTATAATTGAAACCATAATGTAAATTCCCCATAAATGTTTTTTCTTATTAAAAACTTAATATTTTAGTAGCTGCAGACGACCCCCCTCTGGGTGCTTTGTTAGTTCTGCTGTGTTGTTGAACGTGCAGATTTCCCATTTCTGGCTCCTGTAAGTAATGCTGGAGTGAGTGTCCTCGTGTGTAAATGTTTTCCGTAGCTCTGATTTCCTTTCTAAGCTCGTAGGAGAGGGATTTCTGAGTTGAAAGGTCTGAAGGTTCAAATACTGTCAGTGTTGAGTGTGAAGTTGCTTTTGGGAAAGTCTGCACCTTACCATGTTGCCACATGTGGTATTTGGGTGCCCATTTGGTATTGAACAGTGTTGTGGGTTTGAAACGAGTTTACTTTCTTAAATCAGCAAAATGTGTCTCTCTGTGGTTTTTATCCAGAAGTCCTGCTTGGTGCATGGACCCTTAGAGGTGGTCTAAACCTCAGGGGATTTGGAAGGAGCCATGCCCAGTCACCCCACATACCTGCTCATCTGCTTTTTGACCCTGTGCAGAGCCAGGTGCAGCTCTGCCATTTGGGGCTGAAGGAGAGGGGTGCTGGGCTATGGGGACCCAAATTTGGGGAGGCCAGGGTGCAGAAAGGAGGCTGGCTCTTGTCCCCCAAACACTCAGTGGGTACTTGGGATGGGTCATCTCATTTGGCCTCAACAATGCAGGCATATGACGATTGTCCCAATTTCCCACCTAAGGAAGTCTAAGCCCCAAAAATGTGGGTAACTTGCAGAGTCCCTCAGCCTGGAGAGTCAGGAGCTGACATTGAGATGTCTGTCCCGAAGCCTGTTTGCCCCACCAGCCCTCTGCTGCACCAGCCCCCCATCCCCAGCCGGGAAGACTGTCTGTAGGTGAGAACAATAGCCAACTGTTCAGGCAGACCAGCCAGGTTCAGCACATGCAGCTTCCAAGACCCTGGGCAGACACAGGCAATTTCACACGCAGACCTGTGTCGTCGCTTTACTGGAAAACATCTGGTGGCCTTCGCCTGAGTAGCAGTGAGACAAGAATCAGGTACCATCCCCTTGGCTCTGGCAGGGTAGCACGGCGGTGCTGCTGGCAGCCATCTGTGGCAGTGCACAGGGGCCTCCCTCACAGCCTGGCCAGTGCCCCCCGCTGCCCTCCCATGTGATCTGCTTGTCCCCAGGGGTCCTGAGGGCCTGCAGCCACCAGCCCGCCACCTGGCCCTGGTGGAGGGGTTGTGTGGTTCCCGCCAGCACACAATTCAGTTGTGGAGGGTTTGATAAATGGCGGGGCGCTCAGGCTCTCTCCTGAGAAGTTTCTAAGTACTTCTCAGCAATTATTTATAACCACGTGGACCCTTCTTATTGGCAACCCTGCTCTCCTTTTCCTTGAGGCCTATACGTCGGCCTTACTTGCCAGCACTCACAGATGAGGAGATGTGTTTGCAGGCAGGTTTCTGTCTCTCCAGACTCTTGTTCTTGCCTCTTCCAGAACTCCACTGGCTCTTTTTCTTCCTGTTAAGTTTTTGCTCTCTGTTCGGGTTACCAGGGTCCCTGGGGTAAGATGCTATCCCAGCTACAAAGATTCAGACAGAGGCCCAAGTGCTGGTGTCTAGGCCGCCCCTGAATGTAGGCCCATCACTTTCGGGCTGTGGGACCTGTAGTCCAATTTCTGTTTCCCCCGCTAGTCTCCTGAGTGGCTGTGTCCCAAGTCCCTAGCTTGCAGGGCTGGTTATTCTGGAAGTGTGGCGTATACATAGCCACACACCGGATAGTTAGCATGTTGATCCCAGGCTGCCCGCCATGGACACCTGTTAGAGGACATCAGGATCGGCTGGGAGGATGGTGGGCATAGGCTGTCCAGCCACTGAAGACCACACACGTGCTGCCCCAGCCTGGGCCTGGGGCCTGTTTTCCTTGATGGGGGAGCAGAAACCAGCTGGGGCAGCCCTTCTCTCCCACAGCCACCCACAGCCCCTGACCAGGCTCTGGCCAGCTCTGGGTGCTAGGAGCTCTGCTTGGGCAGCACAGCCCCACAGGCCAGCCAGCAGCCCTTCCCTGCAGTGCTGTCTGCTTCCACCTCTCTGGAGGCTTCCTCCAGAGCGCATGGACCACTCTCAGGCCCCACCCCCACCGCAGCTGCTGGTCCTTCATTCACTTAGCCAACCATCCTGGGGCCTCTTTTCACCAGGGCTGCCTCTTTTCAGCAGGACTGACATCCCAAGTTCCACAGAAGCTCATAGTCCACTCTGTGTAGACGGGGCTCTGAGGCCCCAGTGAGGACGGAGACAGGTGGGACTCGCTTTGGGTTCCTTCCACAGGGTCCAGGCAGCAACTCGGGGCCTCCACAAGGAACCAGAGGAGGAGAGGGGAGCCCCCTAGGGAGCCTATTTCCCCATCTCAAAAATGGGGATATGGAGTTTGTCATTTGGTTCTCCAGAGGAACCAGTGACTTATTGTCCTTCACCTCCGTGACTGCCTAGTCCTTCCAGCCCCAGATTATGTTTGGGTCTTAAAGGAGCCCCTCTCTAACCCTCTAGAATTCTGCGACCCAAGTCATGGCCAGGAGTGGGGCCCAGGCCCTCGGGTGAAGGCGGCTGTCAGTGGCTTGCCACAGCCCAGTGTGAGGCTTCCTGTGGTGGCGGGGCGGGGGCTTCAGTGAGAGGTGGCCCCCAACAGCTGTGCATCTGGCCCAGCTACAAGGGCCGCATGTGAGCAGCGCAGCTGCCTCCGTGTGTTTTTACACGAGGAAGGTTTAAAAGGCCCAAATGAGGGGTAGAGGAGGGGTCACAGCAAGTCAATAATTGTCTAGAAAGACGGTAACTAGAGAGATTAAAACCCTGCAGTTAATTGTTTATAAAGCTGTGGAGTTGAAGGGGGTCAGTGGCCAGGCAGGAGCAGGGGACCCTGGGTCTCTAGAGACTGCTGCGATGCACAGGGGTGGACACCTGAATGTCTGAGCCCTTGAGTCGCACCAGCCTGGGACCCAGGTATGTCTGGAACTCTCTGAGCCTTGTTGTCCTTGCCTGCCTGGGCATAGCAGGGGGCGTCAGACAAACCAGACCCCAGCAGGTAGCCAGCTCCATAAGCTTCTCACTGCCCACTGCAGCTTGGAAGGACAAAGGCCATCCATGGGCAGCCTGGCAGCAAAGAAGCCAGCGGGAGGAAACAGCTCAAAGCCAGTGGGAGAGCAGGAAGAGCAGGTGGGCAGGGTGGACAGCAGAGCAAGGGTGGGGGCCCCGGGCTTGGAGCCAGACCAGCTGGGTCAAATCCTGGTTCTACCACTCTCGAGCTCTGTGACCTCAGTTTTCCCATCTGTAAAATGGGCATACTGACAGTGCCTGTCTCAGGGGAGTAGTTGGCATGTGCCTGGTGCTGGAGACTGTTTTACAAGAGGCTACAGTGCATCCCCTCTCTCAGAGGACAGGGAAGGGACCTTCAGGACCAGGTAGGCATTTGGAACCTGTGGTGGTCAGCTTGAGGGCCAGCAGGAGGCTTCCTTACAGCACTAGAAGTCTAGGTAGCTAACTAGGGTCCCATCATGTGGGACATCCCCAAGCATCACTGGCTTTCCTACATGACAGCCTGAGATGCGAGACATGCCATGCTTCAGCCATGGGGGTTTCCTGTTCACCCCGGGCTGTGACACTGGGAACCCACCCTCTTCCTTCCCATCAAGGGCTTTGCTGTGCTTCCTCCCTGGATATCAAGCAAGCCCTCGGGCTGTGCTCTCCTTCCAACGGGCGCTGATGGGTGTGATGTGGCAGGCTCATGTCTTCACTTGGTGGTGTCTGTGACCTGGGGCGCCAGTCCCTCTGTCCTCACTGCAGGCTGAGGGTTTAAAATAGGGCACCAAGGCAGCCTACTGTGGCTTCCCTCTGCCCCTTTGCCCCCCCTCGCCACTGTCTGTGTTTCGTGGTTGTCAGCACCCTTTTGTATATTTTTCCTGCAGACATGTATCCCTTAAACAGCACCTAGAACTGTTTACGCACCTTTCAGAACCTGCATCAGACTGTACTTGACCTTGTGCAACTTGCTTTCTTCACTCAGCCTTGTTGTTGAGATTTATCCATGTTGGTCCATGACATGCATACTTAATTCGTCGACTGCTGGATTTAACATCAAGTTTGTCTAGACGCATCTCTTTTTTTCCCGTACTTTGTTCCAAGAGCAGACAGGAGGAGTGTTTCACAAACGAGGTGGCAGTAGCCAGGCCTGGCCACCCCTCCTCGCATGTCCCTGGGAGTGGGCTGGAGGGCAGGTGGTCCATGACGCCATGCCTGAGGTCTGTCCCCCACACTGTGCCTGATGTTCCCCCACCATGTGGCCTGACAAAAGACATTGTCATCTTTGCCAGGCCAGCAGCTGTGAGATGGACCACCATGGTCTTAGTGCCTGTCCCTGTGGCTGGTGAGACAAGCATCCTATTACAAGGTTGCTGCCACTTACCTGTTTGTGTCTCTGGGCTGTTTTCTGTCCTGAGGGGTCTCCTAGTATGAAGTTCTGTGGGTTCTCTGCTCCCCACTGTCCTTCCATACTGCAAGTCACTGTGAGCATTTGGTTTACTGATGCCTGTGCTGGTGTGGGCCAGGCAGGCCAGCCAGGCCTCTGCCCTCCAGCCCATGGCACCGAGTACACGTGCAGGGGATGGAGGGGTGTGTACCTGCTGACCTTGGAACTCCTGTGGGACCCCCTATCATTGGAGCTCAGCCAGAGGCCTGGAAGACTGAGAAGATGGACAGATGGCTAACTAACCAGCCATCCTTCCTACAGTAGGGATACTCTGAGGGCCTTCCTTGGAAGCCCTCAGCAGCACCAGGGCAGCCACTGCGTAAGCCGAATCCAGAAAGCCGAACAAGTACAGGGTCCTCCTGTCTCTCGTCTCACACCCATAGATCCTGGTTGTTGGGGTCCCTGTGAGATTGGATTGGGGAAAGAGTCCTACAGTCAAAACCAGAGCCTGGAACCACTGCTCTGAAGTCTCATGGTCCTCTTTCCCATCCAGTGAAAACCAAGGCAGGGCTTCCCCAGAGCGAGGCCTAGCTCAGGAGCCAGACACCACTGCCTTGGCCTCCACTCCGGTGCCTGTCCCTGTGTGCTAAGGGCAGTCCCTGCACGGTCATCCTCTATGGACGAGGTTCCTACACCCTCCTCTAGTCATCCCCAGGCCTTAGAATGTACCCCAACCGCCCTAAGCCCCACATGGCCCCAGCCCCATACGTGAAGCATTTGCTTCTAGACCACATCCCCAACTGGCCTGGGAGGAGTGGCCCATGCATCATTGTCCATCTGAGAATTAGCTCCTGCCGCCCACAGGGCTCATGAATGAACATGGGCAGCGGGTGAGCATCTCCCTCTGAGTTATGAGCTTGAGAGCCTCACGTGTAAATATTTACTTTTCTGGAGCATTGGTGTCCTTGGGAAAAGAGGACCAGCAGACATCGAGTTTGGCGTCTGCATCGCAGCAGCAAGAGGCAGGATGGGGGTGTCATCTTGGAACAGTCAGGCTGGGTGGCATTCTCTCTGAAATCCTGGTTCCCATTCCCTATGGGGGAAATTTTGCAGCCACAGACAGAGGTCCTCCGGCCAGACTGCAGGTAATGGAGGGGGGCTTGTGTGAAGTGGAGTTGCTGTGCCATGTGCACCCTGCTTACGTTGTATGTGTGCTGTGCTGGCTGGGGAGCAGGACAAGCAGGTGTCCTCACCTGAAGGGCGCAGGCCAGGAGCAAAGAGTGACTGTACTGATCTGCCACACTCGCTCATTGACAAGCTGTGCTTGCTTATGCCTCATTCTCAGGGGCCCCACTTCACAGTTGAGGAAACCATGGCTCAGAGAGCCTGAATAATTTGTCAACTTGGCAGAGATGGGATTTGCACACAGACCTCTGGCTCCAGGGCTTCCTGTTACCCCCTCCCCAGGGTCCCCACATGCATAGGGGGAGCCAGGCATCTCCTGGGCACAGGTTTCAAGCCAACACACTGCCTGCCATGGTGAAGGGTAACAGGGCTGTGTCAATGATGGGCTTTCCCAGGAGCCCAAGATGGTACCATGGAGATCAAAGGCAGGTGGAACAGAGGAAGGGCAGAGCAGATGGCCTCCCAGGGGAATTTGGAGGTTTCTAATGTCCCCTATAAAGAGAGGCCTTGCCCAGGCAGACACAAAGCCAGGGAGTAGTAGGTGAGCCACTGCTCAGCATGCAGCTCCTGCCCAGCATGCAGAGCCAAGGCCTCACCTGTCCAGCTTCAAACCCTTGCCTCAGCCCTCCTTCCTGCCCAACTCCCTGCAGCCCTCCAGGGCCCTCGTCCCAAGGAGGAGTGACCACAGCTCCAGGCACAGGCCCATTTCGCCTCTCCTCTGTTCCCTCATGGCCAGAAGGCAGGTGGGCAAGCAGGTCTGGGCAGCTTGCTCTACTCACACAAGTCCAGACAGAAGGCTGCTTGTCGGTCCACCATCTGAACCCTGGAAGTTCAGGGCCTCCCAAGTCCTCCTTTAACCCATTTGATGCAAACTGTCAGGAAGCCCAGTCGTGTAAGGGGAAGTTGTGCCCAGCAGAAAACACTGTTTTTATCAAGTAAAGGTAGGCAGGTTTTAGCCAAGTGGATAAAAGGAGGATGGTGAGATTGATGTAGAATTGTTCAGAGCAGGAGCAGACCCCTGTCCTTGAGCAGTTGAGTGGAAGGGGAACCCAGCGGGCATCAGGCAGGGCTTCACCCAGAGGCACAGAATGCACACCAGGCCAGCAGACTCCCAGAATATGAGAGCTTTGCTTAGAGGCCCTGGTGCCCTGATACGTTCTTCTGGCTTATGGGCCCTATTTGACCTCATGGAGCCCTCAATTTGCCTGTCAGATGCATAGAAGACTTGAGAAGCAGAAGCCAGCAGCCAGTGCCTTGGGCTCCCTCACACACCGCCATGTCTGTCTGGAGGACAGGCGCTGTCCGTGAGGCCCAGTCTGAACCGCAGAGTGGTTCTGCATTTGGCAGGGACTCCCCACAGACAAAGAACCCTACCTGGCTGGGGAGATGGGCCTTGCTTGGCAGGGCAAGGTTGAGCAGGATCCTGTCAACCCTTTCACCACCCCCATTCTGTGCATGCTCCTTGCCTGGGCCCTGCCATCTCTGGTACTGTGTCCATCTGCCCGCCAGGCCAGAGGAGCCTGTGGTGATGCTAGGCATGGAAGTCTGGTCCTACGGCTGCAGACAGGGTTGATTTCACGGCCCTTTCAGTATGCCACAAATGGGGTGGCCAGGTTAGGAGTGGCACTGCAGCCCAGCCAGTCTCCTGCAGAACAGTGCCCTGTCCATTCATCATGTGAGCTATTCCGGGTCATTTCCAGAGGAAATCCTCCCTGGGAAGATCCATGGGTTACCAGAGAGGCTAGGGGTGGTGGCCTGCAGACATGTATGGCCTCCCCCAGGCTGCCTCAGCTCTGAGCCCTGGCCAGGCCACACAGCCAGCTGGCGTAGGAGCCTGACCCTTGTGGGCCAGCAGCTGTTGCCTGCTGAGGTAACAGGAAATCCCAGCCTTAGCCAGCCTGGGCTTTGTGCTTGGAGCCTTGTGAGTTGTTTTAATTTCTTCAGCAGGTTTTTCCTGAGCCCTCATCTGTGCAGTCTTGAAAGGGGTACCAACATCAAATCATGGTCCCCATCTTTCCCCGCCAGGGCTGCCCAGCTGTGTCTGACAGGCAGCCCAGATGCAGGAGGTCCCAGGGGTCATGGCAGTAGACACACCCCATGGCTTGCACTGTCTGCTCCCTCCAGTTAACAGGGGCAACATGAGGGCCTTGATTCCCTTGGGTGAACGTTCCTGCTGTCCATCTGCCAGGCCAGATATGGGTTTTCTCCAAGTTACGGTCCTTTGACATCTTGCTCTGGCTTAATTTGGATGCACCCTGGACCCCCACTCACCCGCCAGGGACTTGGCACTGGCCTGCAGGAACCAGTGGGTGGAGGCACTGTCCAGGTCACTGGTAGGTGGCTCCACTATTCTCCCATTACAGAGGCGGAAGCAGAGGCTCAGAGAGTCCAGGGAACTTGCCGAAGGACACATGGCTTAGGTATCGGACTCGGGACTTGAACTCAGGTGTCCTAGAGGCCCATCTAGGACCTAGCCACACCCATGGCTGCAGCTGCTTGGCAGTTGTCATTGTAGAGCCAGTCCTCAGAGAGGGAGAGATGGTCCAGGATGGGCTCAGGTCCTCTCTGTAAGGTGCAGCCACTTACTGAGGGCAGACAGTCACAGGAACATACACAGCCTCGGGGGGGGGGGTCAGAGGTCATCCATAGCCTGGTTCATCTCGAAAGCGGCAAAGAGGAAGCTCAAGGCTATGGAAAATTTTGTGGTAGACATGGAAGCCATGTTTTAAATATTTATCATCAGGGTTTTTCCTGGAGTACACACTCAAGCTGGGGACCTGATCAGGGAGTCATGAGCCCGGGACCGGGCATTCTGCCATTGCTGTGCCCCCTATGAGTCCATCTGAGGCAGCAGCACTAGCTGACAGCACAGGACCTGGGTGCAAGCATGTGGTGAGGGGTCAGGAGGGCCGGCAGCCTTCCGTGTTCCCAGCACCCAACAGGTTGCCAGGTGCCACCAGGTGTTGCTCAGGGACACGTTTGGCTTTGTGGCCCTGGCAAGAATGTTTTCTGATTGGGGCTTAACTTTAGCCACAGAGAGGACCCAGTGGGCACCAAGGAGAGCCTAGTCCTCGGCCCTCCCTTGCCCTCAGGCCAGCTGAGCCCCAAGTTCCGTAGGTACCAGAGGGTCCCAGGAGGGCCAGGCTCTAGCAGGCAGGCCGTCAGGCCTCATGCCTGCCCATGTGTCCCTGAGGTAAGGAGAAGCTTATTCATCTCTCTCCTCTTCTCAGATTATACACACAAGTGGCAGCCACTGGTCTGATGAGCACAGCGTCTCCCCTGGGCTCCCAGCCCCCTCCCACCTCATGCCTGCCATGCACGTCACCCAGGAGAAGAGGTGACAGGCAAGCGCTACCACAGCAGGGGCCTTGGCCTTTCTTGGGCCAGCCACATGGCCTGGCCCCTTCTCCAGTTTGAAGACCTTTTTTTGTGGCCGGTACTGCATGTCACTGCCAATCACAGGCCATCCTCCACCTCACAGAGCAGTAGTCTCAGGCTGGGGCTACATTTGTGTGGGCCTGGGGGACAATGGCCACCTCCCCAGGAGGGAGGGAGGCTGACCACAGGCCGCGAAAGGCACCACACTCACACAGCCACACACAGCTGCACACCCACACTCACACACTCCTGGCAGTAGCTCGAGCTGTGGAGCCAGCAGTGACTCAGAAACATTCTGGAACAAGAATTCCCTTTTTCCTTACAAGTGGTGGGCACTTTGGGACGTTTCCTCCCATTTGAAATTCCTTCCCGCTAGCCACCTTTAAGAGCCAAGCAATTTTTCCACTGCGAAGCTGGGCCATCCCTTGTCACGCCCCCTCAGAGCAGGCCAGGACTATAAGGAAGTGTCTTTTCAAGGAAGGTTTGCTGCCGTTGCAGAGGGGTGGAGGGGCAGACTGGAGCCAAGGCAGGCTGCCCCTCAGGTCCCTTGCCCCAGCAGAGAGGTGGGAGGGCTGGGCTGTGCAGGAGGTTCTGTCGAGGGTCAAAGACCACACTCCTCAGACAGCTGGACCTTGGGGATCCCTTCCTCCTTACTGCCCTCCCAGGAGAAGGGGTTCCGGCTAATGACCGTGACAGCCATCCTTGTTTCTTAAGCAGGTGTGATGGGCAGTGTACCGTGTGTGCTCTCTCTGGCTGCCATCACCCCTCCCTCACCACACCTGAGACAACCTGAGTGGTTATGCCCACGGGCAAAGACCCCAGGCTGGGATGGAGTAAGAGACTGCTACATTGGTGGGCTGAAGCTGGTGCTGCCTTGGCTGCCTGGGGCTCATCCCTGGGCTGGCCTCCTGGAGTGACCTTGAGGGCCCCTGGCACTGAGGGGGACTGGGAGCACATATGTGACTGCGGGGCTGAGGGCATGGGTGACTGACTCCTAGGTAGGAAGCCAGGCTCCAGTCATGGAGCCTACCCTGTGCATGTGCATCAGCCTCTCCTCCTCCTCCCCCTCCCCTCTCAGGTGTTTTTCAGGCTCGCTTGAAGAGATAAATACAAACAGGTAACTGGACAGATAGTTGTGTCTGGAGGCCCAGCTGCCTCTCCCTTCCCCCATTGGAAGAAGAGGACAGGGGTGACTAGGGACAGGCCTGGGGCAGGGACTGTAGACCTCCAGCCACAGTTGCTGCTCAGCTGCTGGACCAGAAGCCCCAGAAACCCCCCACACCACCGGCCCTCAGGGAGATACATGCCCACTACCCCCACATATAGCCCCCCAGGTAGACACCCCCGCTCCCCCCCCAAACCAGTAGACCCATATGCACCACTGCACATCAGGTAGACCAGAGGTGGAGGGTCAGGAGAGCGGGCATCTCCAGGACACTATACCTCCTGGGCATGGCATGCGGTCATGGGCAAGGCCCTGCAGTGAGGCCAGTGTGGAGAGGGTGAGTGGGCCTACCATCTGCGCCAGTGTGTCCCATCCCTACCAGGTTCCAGCAGGGTGGTGGTCTTTGTCCTGGGCAACAGTCTCCACTTTATCAACCCCAATGTCAGCCCAGGGAGCTAAGGAACTTCGGGGACTGCCAAGGTGGGTTGGGGACCAGGGTCCCAGCTTCCCAACCCAGGAGACTTACTGTGCAATCTTGCCTACACCAGCCCCACCCTTGGTGCATGCCTTGTGTATCTGTGACTCTGTGCAGAAATTTGGGGTTGAAATCTGTTGGGGGTCCCTGGAAAAGTCCCCCATTTTGCATAAGGTGCAGAAGGAGAGAGCCGAATGGGGTTGGTACAGCGGGACTTAGCTCACCCAGACCAGGGCCTGACATCTCCCACTGTCCCAGCCTGGGCCGTAAAAGAGAAACCTGATGTTCATTGGATGGATAGAAGGGACCAGTGGTCCCAGCCCCAAGATGCGGGGCAGCCTTCTGCCTGCTGAGGGCTGGTGTTTTTGCTGTTGTAGACCTTGTATCTCTGCCTGGCAGATGGACAGTGTTTGCAGGACTGGGAGCCGGTGAGGGGCCATGATCTGCTTTCCACCACAGCCCCCACCCTGCTGGCCTCTGTCCCACCAACAGCTGGAGTCCCTCAAAACAGGCTGGGCCACCGTGAGTCATTTATGTGTCCTTACCCTTAGCTGAGGACCTGGCACAGATTAGGTCTTGATCTTCAGAGACAGAACACTTCTTAAGCCCAACTGTGCTCCTCACCAGTGTGAGACCTCAGGCAAGAGTGACCTGTCTGTGCATCTGTTTTCCTCATCTGTCAAATGGGGCAGGGATGGACAGTGCAGCCTGCTGGAGTATCTGGAACCCAGAGGAAGGGTCCTGGGTAAGAGGGCTATTCATTCTGTTTACCTTAAGATGACAAGTTTGGGATAAGATTGAATTCACAATTTTTGTGGTTGGTAATGACTTCTTGCAGTTTGTTGAGAGCTGGGGCAGAGGGCTGGTTCCTGCTGGTGGTCCTGCAGCCAAGGGCCAAGCCAGAGCCTCCCGGAGCCTGCTCACTCCTGTCATTCATTCATAGGACAGGGGAGCAGAGCACCACCTCAGGGTTTTTAGGGGTGTGAGGCCCCCTCAACCAGTGGAGTTCGGGTCACCAGCATCACATGTGATAAGAGGTGTGGTGTGGGGGCTAGAGAGGGGGCTATGTGCTCCCTTGCCCCCAAAGTGAGGGATGGGTACTTGCTGAACCCCTGCTGTGTCCAGTTAAAGAACAGAAACAGGATTCTCAGATCACCCCTGGGTCCTGGGCTGGGTCTGCATGCATTTCTGCCCCATCCAAGGCCACACCTGGTGCTCTGGGTCTTCTCTTTGGTCCTGCAATTCCCCAGGAGAGCCGAGGAAGTACCCCCCCCCCCCACTTCCCAGACATACTCCCGCTGGGGCAGGTTTCACTAGGTGGACTCTCTTTGTCGCCCAGTCACTGAGGGTCCCTTGGGGAGACTGTACCCAGAGAAATGACTTCTCTCCTGAGGAGCCTGCCATGGTTTTTTTCTTGAGGACTTGCCTGGCCTGGGGCTGGCTTCAGAGCCCCCATCACAAGAGAGCCTTTTTTTTTAAATTGTGTTCATATATGCATAATATAAGATTTACCATTCTAACCATTTTTTTTAAAAAGTACACAGTTCAGTGGTTTTAAGTCCTTTCACATTGTTGTACAACTGTCACCATCATCCATCTCCAGAACTTTCCCATCTTCCCAGCTGAAACTGCCCATGAGACACTAACTTCCTAGTGTCCCCTCCTTCAGCCCCTGGCAACCACCATCTACTCTCTGTCTGTGAATTTGATGACTCTATAGACCTCACATAAGCGGATTCTGCAGTATTCGCCTTTTTGTGGCTAGCTTACTTCATTTAGCATCACGTCGTTAGGATTTATGCATGCTGAAGCCCGTGTCAGCGCTTCCTTCCTCCAGCTGAGCACTGTGTGACTGTATACTATGTCACATTGTACTTATTCACGCATTTGCAGACGGACTCAGCCTATCACTATTGTGGATCCTGCTGCTGTGAACACAGGTGCGCATTTCTATTCAGGTCTCCACTTGCACTTCTTTTGGGTGTATAGCTGAAAGTAGAGTTGCTGGGTTATATGGTAATTTGATGTTTCCTTTCTTGAGGACCCACTGTACTATTTATATTCCCACCAGGAATGCTTCAGAGGTCTACTTCCTCTACCAGAGCGAGTAGAACAGTCCAGAGCACAGTGTGGATAATGCTGGGGTGGGAGTTACTACCTCAGAGAGCCCTGACTTGGAGTCTTGGAGAAGGAGTCAGACAAAGCCAGGGTCAGACTCTGGGCCCCAAAGTTGGGGAAGGCAGAGGCGGAGGACAGCTCTTAGGGTCTGGACAGGTGCAGAGAGGACTGGGTAGGTCCCCACCCTTGGGAGGTATGGAGCCTGAACCCACTGGCCATACGGCAGAGCTGAGGAACGGGGGCTGTCACAGTTGGCTTGTCCCTGCAGTGGTCTCCGTGTGGACCCCGCCCTGGGCCCAGCCCCACCCCACTGCCACCACCACCTGAGAGGTCCAACATGGCCAGTTCAGCTTCTGCCTGGCTCAGCATGGCCACGGACCCCTCCTCATGGAGCCCTCGCCTCCAGGTAGCCTCCCACCTCAGAGGGTTGATTATTAATTCTCAGTGCCCGTGGGCAGCCCTGAAACAGCCATGTCTATACTGAGGTGTATGAGACTCCTTCTTTCACCCGTGGCCTAAGGCTGCACACATGTGGGCTCTGGGTGCCAGGCACCCCCGAGGTCCTCTCTGCCTTCCTGTCCCTGTAGACCCTATGCAGGCCAGCGCACAGGAGGCTGGGGGTGCATGCCAAGTTCTCACGGCCTCAGAAACCCCGGATTTATGAGGGAGCCCTGCACAAGGTCATTTATGGCTCTGGAGGCTCCCGGGTCTTGGACTTGGTGCTTCCCTCCTGGGTGCGGGGGCTTCTGAGGACAGGCAGGATAGTTATGGCCCAGCTGGCGCCACTTGCCAGCCTGCAGCCTTTATGTTGCTCTGTTTCCTGATTCCCACCGAGGTTGGTGTCAGCTCGGGGATGGTACCTCTTTGCCTCTGGGGGTGCCGCTCGGCAAATGAGGCCCTGGATGACAGAGGGGAGACTTCTCAGCTGGCAGGAAGGGTGGAGGCTACCATCCTGTGGCTAGCCTTCTAGACACTATTCGGGCTTTGTGTTTATGCCCCCACTTTGAGAAGTTTTAGAAGTATGTAGGGGTATGTGTTCCCACTGCTGAGTCCCACCTGGGCCTGGTGAGGCCATCCCTCTTGTGGACTTCACTACAGAGCCCCAGGAGGGCGTACAGTGGGGCCTTCATGCTGCTGTGCAGCGTGGACTGACTCATACCCCATCTCACTAGGCCTTCCTCTCCTGGGTTGCCTGGGTGCTGTGCCTGCCCAGGCCCACACACCCTAAAGCAGTGCCCTCAGCAAGCAGAGGATCCATCCCTAGGTCCCTTGGGGCCCATGGTTTGCTGCTGCTGCTCCTTTAGTAGAGAGAGGCCCCCTCCTCTAGTCGGGGTCGGAGCTGTGGCTTCTGGGAAGTACGGAAGCTGCCCTGCTGATCTCCCCAGCTCTGTGCAAGGAGATTGGCTGATAGGTGGGTGATGGCCACCAAAGCAGCCACTACTGCCTGCTTTTGGTCTTGGTTTTATGGAGCAAATGCATGCTGTCTTGTCAGTTTCAATCCAAGACTCAGAGCCCCGGTTTTTCTCTGAGTCTTGCTCTGCCCAGGCCCCATGTGGCCCTAGAAACAGTGGGAGATAGGCCAGGCCATATTGTTTGATAGGCCCGTGGCTGAGAGGTGGGCCAGGGCAGGAGTGTCTGAAGGGAGAGAAAAGGGGAGAAGGAGGTTCACTGAAACAAGGCTGGAACAAACAGTGCTGTTTCACAAGAAGCCAGGTGTGCAGGGGGGCACTGGAAGGAGAGGAGAGCAGCTCCGCCAGGACGGGTGAAGACTGACGCCACTGGCCTTGCACAGGTGGAGGGACTTGCAGCCACACAAAGGACCCCACACCTGCGCCTGAGCCAGCACCCAGCATGGCCTTGGGAGTTCATTTGCAGCAGGAGTGGGAACGGAGTTGGGAGGGCCAGGCATGGGGCCAGGCGGGTGGGTATGGGGAACTCAGGACCAGACAGGAGGAAGATATCCTGAAGAGGGATGTCAGTCTGGACTCAGAGCCCTAAGGAGCTCCCCTCTCCTGGAGGCCTGGCAGGCAGAGGGAAACCATTGGCTATAGCTGTGTGGTCCCCCCTTGATGTATTAGCCCTTGCTCCCAAAGGGGTGATATGGGGCTGAATGGGCACCCATGGTACAGGCTGGGACCTTGGTCATGAAAGGGGTGTGTGTCTTCAGGTAACTCCTGGGACCCCTAGAGCCCCTCAGAAGTGGTAAGAGGGCCTGCATTCAGCTGCACGAGGCTCAGCAACAGGAGGGGTTGCTCTCCCTGGACCCACCCTGAGCTCCCAGCCATGGGCTTTGCCCACTTGGAAGCTTAGGGAGACACACGTGTCCAGGTGGAACCTTGATGGGAGTATGTGGCTGGGGGGAGGAGATAGTGGGCCCTCCCTCCAGTGCATGGCGACTTTGTGCTGCAGCCTCTTGGTCTTGTCTGTGGGCGCCCTGGGTTATGTGACTTTCCATGGTCAGGGCCCTACAGTGTCCTGCTCGCTAGGTCCAGGCTGTGGCCCTCCATCGCCAGCTCCCACACACTGGCACACTCCGTCTTTGAGCCTGGGTGGGAGGTCCCCATAGTTTGTGTGCTACCAGCAACAGGGAGGCAGTGTGGGTATCGTGTGGGTGTTGGGGACCTGTCATTACCAGGGAGGAGGAGCACCGGTGACCAGGGATTTTTTTGTGAACAGGCAGAAGCCCAGCTACAGGCCCACTGAGAGATGGCCTGTTTCAGAATCTCCTTTGCACACATTGCACACACCCTCCTGCATGAGTCAAGCCATCTTTTCCAGCTGGAGCCCGTCAGCTGACAGCACCCCACCTGCCCTCTGAGCCTGCCCTCCACCATGTGCCCACTGAGTCACAGGTCCTCTTCCTTGAACCGCATGCCCTTGCCTTCAGCCCTTGGAGGGCCCTGAATCTTCTTCAGAAGCTGCTCCTTTTGCTTCAGTGTCTCCACCCACATGTTGGACCCATCCCCTGCAAGGTGGCCCAGGCTCAGTGCCCACAACCGGAACTCTGGCCCCGCTGTGCTGCCACGGTCCTTTCCTGCAGGCATCTCCCCAACCCTGGACCCTCCGTCATCCTTCCCTGTCACCCTCATTACCATGCCCCAGCTCATGGGCACTTTCTGCCTGCTTCTCATGGGAAGCAAGGTCTCTGAGCTCCTGGGCACAGAACACACTTCCCCTCCAGTTCAAGACTTGAGGCATGGCTTGTTTCTGTGATCAGGCTGGTATGGGCTCTTTCTTTGTCTGCACAAGGTATGAGTGTCCCTGCCGCATGGGCTGCCAGGTTTCCTCAAATGCCAGGCTAGGACCTTGCCGTAGCCAGTGTCCTACTGGGCTTGGACTCCAAGAAAGGATTGGCAGGTGGGGTGCCTGAGTGGCTCAGTGGGCTAAGTGTCTGATTCTTGATTTTGACTCAGATCATGATCTCAGGGTTATGAGATTGAGCCTCACATCAGGCTCCATGCTTTAACAGGGAGGCTTGAGATTCTCTTCCTCTCCTTCTGCCCTGCCCCACAGCCAGCTCTCATGAGTACACGGTCCTCCTCTCCTTCTGTCTCTCTTTTTCTCTCTCAAATAATTTTTAAAAGGGGGTAGGGGAATAGGCAGGGCCTCTGGAAATAATCCCTCTCAGTTCCTTGTCTCACCCCTTTTACCCAAGCTGGTTCCTGTGCTAGTGCGGGGGTAGGGGGGCTGGCACCTGGGGCTTATATGGCTCTGCCCCTGCTCTCCTCTCCTCTCCCCAGCTTCCTCCCCACCTGGCTCCCTCTACCCCAGACAAGGTCTGGCTCCCCCACCCCCACCCAGGAGTGCAGGATTTATCTTCTGGACTCTCTCCCCCAAAGCTGCCCTGGGATCAAGGAGCTTGGCAGGGGTTCACCAGGTGGGCAGCAGGAGGAATGTGCATTTGGAGGACCCTGAGCAGTGAGAGAGTTGGACAGAGGAAAGGGAGGACCAAGAACCATGTTCAAGGAGATGAGGCTATGGGCCACTGGCTAACAGAGATAGAAGTGTGAGCAGGTCCCAGGCCATTTGTGCTCAGGTCCTTGGGGCAGAGCTGTTAGCACGTGTCCTTCCAGGGATGATCTTCCTGCAGATCTGTCCAGAGGCCTTTCTTGGGGTCCTGCTTGCCACCTGAGCACACCCACACCTCCCACAGATGGAGAAGGCTCCAGCTGATGTAAGGCGGCAAAGCCTGGTGCCATGAAACAGGGAAACTGAGGCTTGGAGAGGCCCTGGCCCCACATCCTGCCTATATGTGGACCCTCCTGATCTGCTTTGCTCCAGGCAAGGCATCAGCCCCTGGAGACCCCAAGTCATGCAGCCAGGGGTTCCCCCTTGGGGCCAAGGCCAGCCTGCTAAGCTCACTCAGAAGCAGGTGCTCTGGCTGACGCACCTGCTTAGCTCCCCTGGTACCTGGGGCCCTTCCTGTCAGACACCTGGCCCCCAGGAGGCTGGGAGCAGGGAGGATGCCAGCTGATGAGGCCACTGCCTCTTGTCACTCCTCCCCAAACCTCTGGTTTGGTGTGGCCTCCCCAAACCTCTGGACCCTGCAGATCTCTGAGAACAAGCCAGACCTTTTCCTGTTAGGCACTCTGGGTCTCGGGACGAGGGCACTGGATAGCAGAAGTAGGTCTGTCCCACAGCTGGGATTCTGAGGGTGGAGCCCCCAGCCTGGTGCCCACATGTGGATGTTTAACAAAGATGAGATGGACAACAGGCTCCATCTTGCCATTTTATCGTGTGAGGTGAGACACCCCGTATAGAATGGGTCATGGGCATTTTTACCCCATTCTCTTCTTAGAGGGAATGCATCGGACTCTTCCCTGAGGACTGTGTTGCTTCTAGCTTACTTTGTAAGCTCTGTCAGCTTAAGAGAATTCTCATTCTATTGCTGCTTTACTGAGAGTTTTATCAGGAATAGGTGTTTCATTTTATCAAATGTCTTTTATATATACATCCACCACAGTCTGTGATCTATTGAAATGATAAGTCTCATTTATGAATTTTCTCACAGTAACCTATCCTTGCATACCTTGGGTAATGTGACTTGGCCATAGTGAGGTATCTTCTATTTGTTTTGGTGTATAGGATTTGGTAAGATTTTTGTGTGGGTTTTTTTACACGTGCAATGTGAATAAAAAGGGCTGTAATTTTCCTGTCTTCTCTTGTGTTTGTCTGATTTTGGTGCCGGGGTAATGTTGGCCTCGTAGAACAGGTTGGCGAGGCGGGCACCCTTCTTTCCCAGTGTCTAGAAGTGTTTGCATAAGGTTGGATAATTTGTTGTTTAAAAATTTGGTAGAAGTAGCCTGGCATTTTCTTTGTAGGACTTCCCCCCACCACCACCTTTTTATTTTGAAAAATGAACCTACAAAGTAGTGAAGCTTTCTACCTTAACACCAGACACACTGATTGTCACTGCTTTGGCATTTGGGCAGGCTCACCCGTGCACATGAGCTCTCACTCCGCGTACCGGCATGTATCTGTGTATATACTTACACGTACACGTGTAGGTGTACTTACATGTGTGTCTGCTCTTTTTTTTCTTTTTGGCAGAACAATTTCAAAGTAAACCACAGACATTTCTCAGTACTCGACTACTCGTAGGAGGATTTTTAACTACTGTTTTGATTTTTTTTAAGGTGATATAGGGTTACTTATGCTTTTTTATATTTGACGGATGGTTTTTCTCTCAGTCTCTTGCATGTTCTCCCGGTGCCCCCACTCACGGCTGGCGAGAATAGGTGAGTCCATTGTGGCTGTTCACTCTCTGGAGTACTTTCTCTCCTTCCCTCATGGCTGGGTCCAGGGGCCCTGGATTGGGTTACCTGTCGGCCACACAGCCGCTAAGTGGCAGAGCCTTTGGCAGGTTGAAAGACCACAGACTCGGTACCCTGTGCCTTGTCCAGCTCATCTCAGAGACCCTGCGTCTGGGATTGCTCAGTGGTGTGGATGCCCCAGGTAGCTAGGAGACTTTGGCAGAGGAAGCACTCCTGAGCCTCAGTTTGCCCATGCACAGAGGGGGTGTATTGTGGTACCTACCTAGAACTTACAGGAGCAAAGCTAGTGAGTACCTGCTAGGCCCCACTCCTCACATCAAGCATCACCCTCTTTTCTTCCACCCCCATAGAAGCACTTGATGGAGGGCTCCTTGGTTCTAGACAGGTTGGTGTCCCTAGCCCCCAGGATTAAGGGTCACTGCTGAGATGACCACTCTCCCAGCACATGAGCCGGAGGTAGTCACCCTCCCTGGGAGAGCAGAGCTAGGTCACAGGGACCACAGCGGGGAAGAAAGTGGGACACTGCAGTTAATTTGAGTATCGGATGACTCTGTCTAGAGTTGCCATTTAGGCTCAGAATGTCTGTGTCTGGGTAAAGATAGCGTTCAGAGAACACACAAAGCCGTCATTCCCCAGCACATTGTGCTTGTGCAGGTGATGGGTGTACATGGAAGAGGGAGTATCTGCCCCCTCCTGTCCATTCAGAGGCTCTGTGGGACCAGATGCCAGTTGTGGGATCAGCAAGTTGAGCCTAGAGGGAATCCCAGTGGTCCTCAGCCCAGTTCTGGCCCTCCTGACCCCCTGAAAAGCAGACAGCTGGTAGCCTTATGGCCTTGGAGACATTCTCGTAGCTGCTGGGGAGGCCCCCAGCTTCCCAGGCCTCTGACTCTGCATCTCCTGTGAGAAAAAGCAGATGGTATCAGGTATATAAAGGCTTTTAATCTTGCTGTCTTGTTTGTTTCATAATACATGCCTGGTTATGTAAAATAACAAAAACATGAGAAAAATGAAAAGGAGAAGAAGTAGCAGCCCAGGGCACCAGGCCCTGGGACTAGCTGCCTTTGCTTTTGGCCCATGTTACATTTCTGTCCCAGTTTTCATCTGTGCCCAGTTTAGTGTTTCCCAGAATGGCATCGAGTTGTAGCATGAGCTCTGATGTGGTGCTTTTGCTCATCATGCACATGTATGCTCCCGTGTCACTGCACAGTCCCCAGAAGGGCTGCATGTCCCAGTTGCCATGGAGTTGCTGGGCACGGGTATCAAGCTGTGTGCCCCTGAGCTCGAGTTAAGCCCTGAGTTCTTTGTAGTCTGGCAGGAACCGTGTCTGCCAAGCTGTATCGTGCTGCATGGACCGTCCATGCTCGGGCTTAGCTGCAGGATATATCTTGGCACAGAGTCCCAGAAGCTGCTATTGCCTGGTGAATGGCAGGAGCAGGTCCAGCCCACACGTGGGCTGCACAGCCTGGCAGGGCCTCACACAGCCTCCTACCTCCCTCATGGGCCCCCACCTTGTCCTCCTTGGGTCCAGGCAGCTGTGGCAGGTCTGCAGGTCCAGACTGTGTGGATGTGGTAGAAAGAGCTCAGCAAAGGTCTGGAAGCCACAAGAGCAAGCTCATGAGCCCACAGCTGGGATTCAAGCTGATGACAAGCAGAGGCAACGGCTCTAGAGGCCAGGTCATGCGCTGAGTCAGCAACCACACGGCCCCACCCAGGGAAGGAGTAGGGCACAGTCACCTTACATTTAACCCGAGGTGAGTGTGTGTGTCCAGGCAAAAGTCTCACCTGCTGGGTGTCAGAATCCAGCAAGGGCCAGGTGGGCAGGCATGAGATAGGAATGGGCAGCCCCTGAGCACCATGAGCAGCCCAGTGGGGTCTGGAGGCCTGGTTGGGGTCACCTGCTAGTCAGCCCCCACTCTGCTGGAGCAATGCCCAGGAGCAGCAGGCAGGAGCTTGGTAGAGTCTGAGAGTGAAAGGAGATGTGAGGAGATGGTCCTCACTCCTGGAGCAGAGCAGCACTTGTGCTCAGGCAAGAATCCAGGGCTAGGGATGACCCAGCCATGGTTGGTCGGGGGACAACAGGCATTCTCCCAGAATGCCATCAGCCAGTCCTTTGCTAATGGGAGAAGCCTTCTACAGAAAGGACCATGCTTGGGTTGGCGGAGAGCAGTCCTAAGCCTCACCTCACTGGGAGGATGCGGCCCCCAGTGAGACCCTGGGTGGGGCTTCCAGAACCGCAAACAGCTACAGTCTTTCTGGTCACCTGCCAGGAGGAGCCCTTTTGGGCCTGGCATCCCAGCCATCACTGCCCAGCCTCTGGGCACCTCAGTGTCAGTGCTGTCAGGAAAACAGCTCCCCAGCAGGAGGCCTGCTGAAGCTCTCGTGCACCCTCACCGTGTACTGTGGCATGTAGCCCTGCCCATAGCTGGGAAGTGCATCTCCAGGGAAAGCGGCCCTACCCAGACTTCCTTCGCAGGGCACCCCAGCCTGAGGTCCTAGATGTGTCCACTGAGGTGCTCTTACAGGGAAGATGGAGAGTGACTGACACATAGGCTGGAGCCGGGAGGGCCACTCATGGTACCCCAGCCCTGGCTTAGGACCTTCTCCCATCTGTGCCAGCGCAGGTGTGGTGGGCATGGCCTCCACAGCACCCCATAGAGCATGCTGACCTGATGGCTAAGTCCCCTCCTGCCCCACGGGTCTCCCAGGGGCTTTGTGAGGGGCCAGTTGGGATCACAAAGGTCAGGAGCCTTGGGGAAAAAAGCTTGGGCTTCCTCAAGCGTAGAGCCCCACTCCCTGGTCAGTTGCCCCAAGGAGGAAGGTGAAGGCATCAGGCTCCAGAAATGCGGTGCTTTTGGGGTCCAGCATGGGCCATGGTACCTGCCCAGCCAGCACCTCAGAGTTTCTGTGCCACAGAGCCAGGGGGCTGAGGTCATCTGCTCTGCTCTCCTAAAACTTGGCTAACCTTGTTTGTAAATGGAATATTTTCATCTGCTACAGATGTTGTCGGTGGAGGAAGAAGGGCCTGTTAGAGGTATTTCCTAAGCCTAAACTAATCGACTTATTTTTCTTCATGTTTTGTCAACAACTTGGAATTTTTAAACAGACAGAAGTTTCTTTTTCCCACTGTTTAATAACAATGTCCTTTCATTGCTAAAATCATGAGCTCCCCTCTGCATTTGTGCTCTGCCCTCCCCCATCCCACCTCCTCTTCCTCTGGAGACTTGTCAGGAATGCTCCTCCTCCAGGTGCTTCAGATGTCAGCTCCAATGTCACACCTCAGAGGTCCTGTCAGATGCTGAGCTGGGATTAAGGCACCCACTCTTTCTGCTCCCGGCACTGGCCACTCTTTCAGCCCTTCCAGGTACTAAGGAGGATGGAGCTATACACGTCCTGTATGCAGCAAGTGCCCCGTTGAAGGAGAAAAGAATAAGACCAAGGAGACCGTGGAGCCCAGGACGGGGTGCTGAGCCCTGAGGCAGAGAGGTGAGGTCACCAAGCTCCGACCTCCTGTACCTGCCTGGGCTCTGTGCATCTGCCCAGGACTAGAGGCTCCTCTCCATCAGGGTTGTAATTCTCTTACAGACAGCCTTTCACCAGGCCTTTACAGGAGCCTGGGAGGTCCAGGAGGTGAGCCTGAGTAAGGCCCAGAGGGGTCCTCACTCTCCTCAGGCCTCATGGTAGGGGACAGCTGGCAGAGTCTGATCCTGGAGTGGCCCCGTCCATGAGGATGCTTCAGATGCAGAGAGCTCCATCTCTCCCCAGTCTCCCCTTTACATTCCCAGCTCCCGGAAGCCTACCTGGGAGCACACGATGAAGGGGTGGGGGCTCTCAGCTCCTAGTACCACTCCTGTGGGGTGCAGGGCCTCGGTCAGCCTGTGCCAGCAGCAGGCAAGAACTGGCAGCCGGGGTGCCCGTGTGGTAGAGGAGTTAATACATGAACCTGCAGGCAGGGGAGGCCTGGTCAGGGTCCTTCTGCTGTCAGGAGCTTGCTGGAAGGCCCCGTCCTTAGTTTCCATTGGTCCCTAGTCAGATAGCCTCCCTCACCCTGGCCTGCTGGAACCCCCATACAAAAACTCTGCTTATAGGTCCTTTCATTCTGGCAAGTCCTCCTAACAATAAGGGCCTAGCACCGGGCTGAGGTGTGCAAACCAGCTCCTGGTGCAGGTATGCCCAGCATGGGGAGCCCTACCACCACTCCCCTACACACCCTGCCTGTCTTCAAGACCTTGGATCCCAGAGGCCCTAGAAGTTGGTGGGGGCAAGATCAGAGAGGCCTTTCTGAACACACTTAGGGCCTCTACAGGGACCCTCTTCCTCCTTTGGACGGGGGCTCTTCGGAGCATGGGCTTCTCCCTGGGAGCTAGACTGTGTGATAGCAATGGGAAAGGGTGAGAACTCATGGCAGCCCTGCTCTCATGCCCACTGCTCCCTGCTTCTGCCCTGTGAGAGTCACACCTGCCACCCATGCATCCTGCAGCCCCATAGGAATGGGTCTTCACCCATCTGGCTTCCCAGCAGGGCACACTGTATGGTTAGGTCTCCACCCCAGCTCTGGGCCTGCAGCAGTATCAGTGACCATCTGCCCTCAAGCCGGGGGAGCTAGAGGCCTTGCATGACTGAAGGAGAGCCCATCCAGGAAGCCCTCTCAGGATGCTACAGCAACGTACTGCCCAGGCCGGGCCAAAGTCCAGGGCTTTGACTCTGTTCCCCATGACCAACGTCCCAGGGAAACGGTATCAGGAGGATGGTCACAGTGTCCATGTGAAGTGTAGCCACTCTGGAGACGGTGCATCCTAGTGGCTGGTCTGGATAGGTTTTTTTCCTTTACAGAGACCACTATTGACTCTTAATGAGCTCACTGAATGGATTGGAAATTGTGTTCATAGTTCTCTTTAAAAAATATCACAGCTCCTGGCTGTGGTTTGGTGAGTGGTCAGCAGGTGGCCAGTGGCCAGCCTTGCCACAGAGTGACATTTACATGACTTCTGGGGGCTGGGGGGTGGGGGACAGTTGTCATCAGTCACTTACGGTCTGGGTCCAGGTGGGCCTGGCCTCCAGCACCACCACCAGCCAGCTCAATGGCTAGGTTTGCTATTTAACCTCTGTGGGCCCAGTTTTCTGATCTGTAAAGTGAGAATACTTCCTTCTGTGGGATGCCTCTGAGTGTCCAGGATGACCAGGGTAAAGTACTGAGGTTCAACAAATTATTTCAGTCATTACTGAGCTCCTGATCCCCTGGGGCCCACCCCAGACAGGGCTGGCCCCACCTCAGGAGCTTACCCTCTGATCACACCAAGGTCGTTCCACTTTGGCCCTGAATTAGGTAGGTTAGGTTCAGAGACCAGAATAGGGTAGCCATTTATTCCCCTCCCTTTGAAAAGGAGCCCAGTGTAGGTAGGCCCAAGTGGTGGTGCAGCCACGGGAAGCACCAAGAGGCCAGGTTTTGTCAGTCCTGCCATCCGAAGAGTAGGGCTTCTGCCTCATGATCCCAAGTAACTGCTGGTGTTCTGCAGTCACATCCACACTCCAGCCAGCAGGAGAATGGGGGAGGACGGCATCTCTACACCCATGCTGATGGCCAGACTTAGTCACACAGCCACACCTGGCTACAGAACAGTTCCTGGGCTTCTTGCTCCTCAGGACTTCCCTGCCGTTTCCTAAACCTGAGGAGTCATCAGGGGGCCCGCGTAAGTGTTGATCCCTGTGGCCAGACTCCTTCACTAGGTGAGCCAAGGAGGCCCTCCTCACTTTGCTGGAGGTGGGCACTGCCAGCCAGTCCAGTGTGCGCCCCCTGCTGGACCGGCACGCCAGGACACGTGCGTGGAAGCCCTGCTGCTCAGTCCTTGCCCAAGCACAATTCAGCCTTCAGGGGCCAAGTGGTCTTGGGCCAGTCTTCTGTGTCTGCGTAAGCCACGCCCTCCTCGTCCTCTCCAACTCACAGGCCGATGCAGGGGCTCAATCAGACTTCACTCACCCCAGAGCTCATATTCTGGTGTTTCGCCAAGGACAATGTCAGCTGTTGGCTATACCTGTACTAGGTGGAGGGGCAGGAACTGGCCTGCACTCACATAGCCCCTGATCACAGACCCGGGTATTTTGGGAAGCAGGAGGAGTTGACCACAGCTGTTCTGTGGACATGATACCCTAAAAGGGATGGCCTTCCACAGGCATTTTGTACAGTGCATTTGTAGAGGGAGCTCCAGCCTGCCACCACCAGCTCAGCATCTGGTGATCTAGGTCTCCTGAAGGTACCAGGTAGGGCCTGCTCCCACAGTACTGGGTATGGTGCAGGAGGTCAGTCATGGCCAGAGCCCGGTGCTGGTTCCCTCTTGTACTGCCTAGAAACTGGTCCATCTCCTCCTGCCCATCCTCCCACTGCGCATGCCAGCACTGAAAGGGCCTCACCTCTCCCTTGCACTTGGCTCCCTCTCCCTTCGGCCAGCACTGCTCACCAGCCAGCTCTGTTAATGATGCACATGGGAATCCTGGGTTAGAGAAGAAGGGTGACCCAGCTGACAGCCAGCCAGGTGCTCCCCCTGGTGAGCTGCACCTGCAGCCCTCTTCCTGTTACAGCCCCACCTAGGGCAATCGATGGGAATCAGAGCCAAAAATCAGACTTGCATTTTTGTAAGGTGGTAAATTCTCCATCTGGATTCTGTGCTGGGTCATTTTACTGCACGAGCTACATTCCCCAGAGCTGGCCTAGTGCACATGCAGCCCTTTCCAAGGCCCCCAAGAACAGTAGGACCGGGCTCCTGGGTGCTGTCAGGCATGGGTCCTGGGGCCGCTAGCACCTGGCCTAGAGTTGGCAGCAAGCTGTCCTGATGGGACTCCACTCAGTAAGCTAACCACAGCAGGTCAGGCCATGGCTCCTGGCTCCGGCCACCCCTGACGTTTGTCATTTCCTTCCTGTAATGTGGACCCAGGCCTCGGTGACAGCCCTGGCTGCCCTGGCCTGCTGTGCCCACAGGCCCTGGGGTGAGACAGTAATCAGAGCAAGACTTTGGGGAGGCAGGGCTCCTGGCACACCAGCCCCAGCCAGCCCATGAGTGAGGGCTGGAGTACTGTGGTCAGTTCCCACCCACCCAGCAAGTTATCCTGAGCCCTCCTTCTGAATTCCCAGATACTTCTCAGAGTAGATCCTGGCCTCATGGTGTGGCCTCTGTCCCCACGAAGGGGGATTTGTGGACCTGGGAGGCCAAAATACACAACTGGAGTAGAAGGGGGCATGATTACCCCACACAGAGCTTCCCTGACCAGTCTGGGACCACCCCCAAGATCACCCTTAGGAGGGAGAAAGGGGCTGGTCCTCCAAGGGCACTTCTTGTGACCCATGGCATCAATTTTCTTCCAGTGACTGTGTATCCAGGAATAATACAGCGGTATGTCCTTTTTTTTTTTTTTTAAGACTTTATAATTCCGGCTGTAAATGACAGTGTCCTCACCCACAATTAGGGAGCTGCAGCTCTGTTGGCACTGGTTAGAAAAATCTGCCTTTATTTCAGGGTGTGAGTTAACAGACTGGTGGGTTGGACCCTTTTTCACAGAACCCCTGCCATGGGAGCCCACAGCCCAGGAAGTAGGTGAGCGGCAGTGAACCTGCCACTCTGAGATGCCAGCCAGCTGGCATGTTGTCATAGAGGATGAACATCACAAACCTGGCCCTTTTGTGTGGCCTCTGTGTACCCCAGCACCCCATAAGCAGCAGAGATGTTTCTGTAATCCCCGTTCCTTTATTTCAGTTATTTCAACAGTGTGCACTCATTGTAGACAATGCAAAAATGTATAAAAATGTTAAAAGTAACCCATTTAGGCGAATGGGTGTTCCCCAGACTTTCAGCTTTGCTGTGAGTTTGAAAATGTTTATAATAAAATGCTAGAAGGAATCCGTAACCTCACCATTCTGAGGCTGCCCCTTAATTGTACACCTGCCTGCTGAGTAGCAGTCATGGAGTGCAGCTGGGGGGTTGGGGTGGGCTCTTCCACACATCTTCGCCTCCAAGAGGCTCTGCTCCGACAGTCTGCAGTGGGCAGCTACGATCTCCTCCCTCCCTGGCTTCCATGTGTCCTGGGTAGCTAACGCGCAGCCAACATTCTGCAATGGCTTTGCCGCATCCCAGCCCTTCTTGTTAGGGCACAGAGCTAAAGCCCCACCGGCCTCTCACCCAGCCACAGGGACCTGTGCGTTCACCCAGCTCTGCCTGAGCCAGTTTCAAAGTCTGGTTTCTGGTCAGAGCCCTGGGCTGCCGGGGGAGGGTCAGGAGTGGGTGGGTTCAGGCATGGGGTTCAGATCAAACCCATACTCTCAGAGAAAGGAAGATAAAGCCTCCTCTGGCCACTGGTGTCATCCGTGGGAGGGACAAGGAGGCAGGGCTTTATTGCCAGCAATTTCCAGTGAAACAGAGCAGGTGTGGGCTCTGGCCTTTGACCATTCACCTCACCCCTGTGAGCCCAGCTGTCACATAACTGATAAAGTGAGCTATACAGAGATGGTTGTGGACTGACTGGCCTGATGCCCACGGGCAGGTGGCAGGAGGGGGAATGGCTTCGGAAGACAGTGAAAAGGTGCCATCACCCTGATCCAAAACCCCAGAGCAGAGCAGGACCTGAGCAGGAGCTGCCTCTTGGCTGTCACCCACTTGCCCCCCACCTCCTCCTCCAGGATGGTACTCAAAGCTCATTTACTGGATCTTGCAGAATTTTCCATGTGCTATGTTGTCAACAAAGCAGGGCTTCCAGACCAGGGGTAGAGCTGTCCTATAAAAACTCAGACTTAAAATTTTAGAGTCGGCCACTGCCTGACAGCAGTGTCTGGACCCAGGAATGAGAAACTCTCCTTGCCCACTAGGATCTTACACGATTGTGAGATGCACTAAACTGTGCACACGAAAACGGCAGAGCAGCTAAGCGCACAGAAAGCACTAACCCTAAGTCATCAAACACAAAAATGCATGGTACAGGCAGTAAATCCTGTGGGCTGTCAGGAGTGATTGCAGCCCATCCAGACTAGAATTACTTCACAGCATAAAATTTCCTTGAAGTCCTGCATTTTATCTTTTGAAATCCATGTGCATGCTGCACTCCATGCTGTTACCCATATGAGCTGGTTTTCCTGACAGATGAACAAGGCCCTTCTTGGTCTGGCCCTGCCTGCACCTTGAGCCTCCACTGTCCCCCTCCTCAAGTCACTCACCATCTCCGAGAAGCCCCCCGACCCTGCCCTGTTTGGGAGTAGTGCCCCTCCAAGTGCCCTCCACCCTCCCATTTGTCACCTCCCACTGTCCTTGTGGGTCCCACCCCACCCAGCCCAGAGCACTTGGACACTGAATAACGGAGCCATACCCTGCTTCTAAGCCTGGAATTTGTCCTCTGTGAAAGGGGAGACGGGCCTGCCCCCCTGGGCTGTGCCTGGCAGACTGTGAGCCTCAGTAACCATGGCAGCCGTTGCTGGTGTGAGGGACCTGGGGGCATTGCCAGTTTGTGTCCTTTGCTGTGCAGGGCACTGACTGGATGAGTGGCGGTGAGCACCCCGTGTGCTTCAGGCCTCAGAGGAGAAGATGTGGGCAGGGCTTCCTTGTCACCCCTCTAGTTCCAGTACATGCTCTGTTTGGGGGTGATAGTGCTGTCAGCCCTACTCCCTCGCCATAGGCAGGAGGGTCTGGGCAACTTCCCGGGCCTGTCCCAGGGCAGAGCAGGCAGTTGTGCACTACAGAGACCTGTCCTGGAGGTCAGGGTACCATGGCCACCCACTTAGGCCAGCACATGGTTTAGGGCTGTGCCAGAAACTTGCCACCACAAAAGAGCATAACTTGCCAGCCAAGTCACCAAACAAGGTCCCTGCATTGGGATTGACAGCACTGAAGGGGAGCCCCAAGAGTGGAGCTGACCCTGTTTGTACCCTAAGGCCCTCCTGGTCAGGAAGCCAACCACCAACTGGATGCTCCAGCTTGGGAGAAGTTGTGGTTCCTTCCTAGAGAGGCCACAGAGCAGCCAGCCCACTGATGCATGATTAGCTCACAAGCCAGAGGCAGCCCCTACTGGCCTGGAAAACTGGCCGCCCTCACCATCCCCAAAGTTGACGCCCACAGGGTACTCCAGGACCTCCCCCTATCCCCTACTCTCTGTGGCAGTGTAAAAGGGGGGGGGGGGGGGGGGGGGGGGAATGCAGGCAGAGGGAGCATGGGAGCAAAGATAGAGGGGACTGGTACACTTTGGGGAACTGAGGCTCCTTCTTTGGCAGAAATACTATTTCACCTGCAAAGCCAGCAAGGGAGAATCTTGGGTTTGTTTTGTTGAACTTTTTTAAACTGCTATCTTATCACAGTGTTTTATAAACATACAAAGGAATTTGCATAGCGTTTGCAAGAAACAAAACATAAAACAAGCCCCCACACCCCAGCTGCCTGCCTTAAGAAGGACATAATCACTGCCCTGGAAGCCGCCATGAGCTTAGCACCCCCCATCCCAGCACCCCTCCCAGCCCAGCACACACTGAGGCCAACTTCTGCCTTGAATTTTTGTGTATCACCTCATCACCTTTTAAAAAAATAATAATAATTTCAACCTCTATGTGTGCATCATTAAATAGTACTTTCTTTGGCTGTGTTTATATTCGGAAACTATAAACAGTATCATACTCTTAAATTTTTTCTAATTTGCCTTTTCTTTGCAACATCTTATTCGTCAGATTGACCAGAGTTGTTGTAAACAGTTCGTCCATTTGTATTGCTCGGCAGTATTCCACTGGAATATACCGCTGCCTCTGTACCCGGGCCACTGTGGCAGAGGTTAGGGGCTGTCGCCAACAGTGCAGCTAGGGACAGTCTTTCCCAGACCTTCCAGCATGCTGCGACAGGGTTTCCCTGGGTCATGTTCCTGTGAGAGGCATCTTGGGTCACACATCTGTGTGCCTTCAGCTTTCCAGTGAAGACACTCCGTAACAGCTGTCCCCAGTTCACATTGCATGAGCCGGTGTGGAAGGTAGCATTTCCCTGCTTCTGTTTTGCCTGTCTGGTGGGTATCACGTTGGGGCTCAGTGTGCCCTTTTCTCAATGACTAATGAAGCATTTTTCCATACACTTTTTGGCCAGTTTCCTCATTGCTACATTTTTAATATTTTAGTTAAAATAGTCTACATACAGGCTTCAGGACAAATAGTTCCAAGAGGCTTATAGTAAAAACCAACAGATCTGCTTTTCCTTTCCATCCTCCCCAGATTATCACTTGACACTCTCTTTAGTATTCTTCACATACTTACTTCTGTATTTCTAAATAATTTATGGTGCTATTTCTTGATTTACTGATTTAAACATTATCTGTTTGCTTTATGTTTTGGTAGATAAAGATTAAGTGTTCCTAAGCTTTTGCACATCCTTCTCCGTAGCCCACCCATACTCCAAGTAGAGTGAAAAGCTCGAGTTTTTATTAAATCAATAGTCACTGTTGACATTATGATGTCTCTAAAAGTATTGTTTACTTCCTTTGCCTAATTGAATGCTTTGTTTTCTTTTTTATATTACTTCTTGTTTTTTCCTAGAATTAATGTTAGCCCAATTTCTTTTACTTGCTTTGTGTTTCATCTTCATAATTTTTTCCAAGTGAATTTTTTTCCACAAATGTTCCATTACAGCAGGTAATCTGTCCATGCCCCTTTTTCCTGGAACCCCTGCTCCTCTCCTCCTAGGAGACCCAGTGGGGTGTACAATTTGACCTTCTCAGTCTCTCTCCTGGGTTGGAGTGCCTGTCTCCCATGCTAAATTTTTTGTTGTTACTGTTTACTATATAAGATACCTAGTCCAATATCTTTCTAAAATAAGATTATAGAAAATCAATGTCTCCAGTCTCCCCTCATGTTTGCTTGATGGTTTGGTGGGGTCTGACATGTCACTGGTCATTTTCCCTCAGCATTTTGAAGCCATTATTTGTATTATTTGAAGCCACTGATTTGTTGCATATGGTATTGCCACAAAGTGGGTCCCTTTCTGACAACCAGTCCTCTTCATGTATTCTGTTTTTCTGTCCAGGTGCTGTATGGGTCATCTTTCTTTTAATCCTGGGTCTGGTCCCCACATTCACTTGCTGGGCACTTAGGGAGCCATTTCAGTCTAAGTGAATTATATACTCCAATTCTCATTATTTCCTCATCTCCTCCCCTCTGCCTCCATACTTCCCTTTTTCTGGAAACCTTGTCATTTGGCACTTAGACCACCTGAATGGACAGATCCTACTGGAGAGTGATAGGCAGAAAGCCCCTGTTTAAGAGGGACCCCAGATGTCAGTGCAGGAAGAACTTTGCTCTGGGGCAGGGTCTCGATTAGCCTGGTGGCAGCTGTCTGGACACGAGAAGGTAGGTGCTGGAGATACCAGTGAGGGTGCACACTGTTGTTTGGCCCCTGACAAACACTCATATGCCTGAGTCATGAGCCTCTTGGCACCTTCACAGAATGTACATCAGGTCACATCTTGGGCAGGAAGCTGCCTGATCTGGGGTGTGGTTGGTCATCTGTTGGTGGTGGTGGTGGGGGGGGTCTTCTGCCGCACACTGCACTCTGTCTCTCTTCATTTCTGGACAGGGCCCCCATTCCCTCTTTCACCCAACAATAAACCAGAACATAAACAGCCAGTGTGTCCCAGCAGAGAGCAGAGTGAGGGAGATGGGAGCAGGACTCCTGGGCAGAGGACGGCCACGGTACAGGCCTGTAGCCAGAGTGCCTGCTGTGTCATGGCAGCAGCGAGAGTGAGGACCAGGGTGGACAAGGTGGAGGTGGGTGAGGAGGCTCGCTGAGGCTCGCTGAGGAGGCCAGCAGACTCTGGGTATGCGCCCCTGCAGGGGCTCCCACACTGTCCAGATAAGAGCTGGGGAGTGGCCGGGGCTGCTGGCCCCTTGAGCAGATGCAGAATCTGCCTGAGCTGTTTTTCTCCACCACAGGCCATGTCTGGGGGGATAGAATGGAGGAAGGGGACACACTGCTCAGGGCATGGCAATGTCATGATGTCATAATCGTGTGGCACAGAGAAAATGTCACATACTCCATCCTGATGCCCTTCTGAGTTATCCTAGCACAGGTGAGCCTCTGTTCCTGCCCACCTGGGCCAGCACCCAGGGGTGCAGCAAGGAGAGAAGCAACTCCGCTTCACACAGGCATGTGGTGCCCAGGGTGCCATGGGGTCAGCGTGAGCCTGAGGCTCAGGGGAAGTCAGCTTCTCCAGCTTCCCCAGACAGCGCAAACAGGAAGCCCTAAAGACTGGAAGACTCATGTGCATCTTCTGGAACCTCCAGATACACCAGCACCTACTGTACCCTTGGAGACCCCTCAGTGACCCCACCCATGGGGCCCTAAGCCCTCCACCACCCCGGCATCTCTGCTGGAATCAGCCCAGCTATCTCACCAGCCACAGGGCAGCTTGTACCACAGGCTTTGAAGAAGCAGCCTGAACTCGTCCTGCCTCATGACTTACTGTGTGACCCTGGGCAGGTCACACACCCTCTTGGGCTAGGAGCAGAGGAATTTGAAAAGCAGGTAGGCCTGCCTCCGTGGCCAGGATTCCCATCAGTTGTGGCTGTCCAGATGGCAGCTGTAGGTCACTGCATCACCTTAGCTGTCTGGCCAAAGTCAGTACAACAGGAGAGACTCACAGGCAAGGGCTTCAGAGACGACCACACCTGGTTTCCCCAGGACCTGGAGGCACCAGCAGTGAGAGGACTGATGGCCCTGTTCCCATCACAGGGACCAGTGAGGGTGTAGAAGAAGCTAAGGCTCCACCAAGCCTGTCTCCATGGTAGGATGGAGGCCAGAGCTGACACAGGACCTCAGCCTGAAGACTGGGGGGCACACACTGGGAGGGGTGCCTGTGCTCTGTGCGCACAATGTGTTCTTGCCCTCGGAGGTCACCTTGGGGCCATGTTGAACTCCATCTGGCCTTGGGTGGCACCAGGTAGACAAGCCTCTCTGCAATGGACACCTCAAACTCTTGTCTGTGTTCAGGAGGAACTACCAGGCTAGCCCATTTCCATTTGAGTGGTCAGGGCCCCACAGGAGTGGAGGAAGTCCAGGTAACCCTCAGCCTCCACGTGGGGCCTAAGGGCACATGCAGGACCCAACAGGGCAGGCCACGGACACCTGCATTTGGGGCTGCCTCTGTTCATAGGCATGTTTCCGGGTGCGTCCCTGTGTGTCTAGGCCTCTTCAGAGGCACTTGACATGGTCAGGATTTATCAGTGTCTTCTACTGCATTTCTAGGAAGTTGACCCTTTAATGAACTGACCTTTCTTGTCCTGGCCACATTTGGGGGCTTCCTCACTGAGCCAGGGTCTGCAGAGGAGAGCCATGCCGGGGGAGGCCACCCACCTCCCCACCCCCGTGCTGAAGCCCCTGGGGACCTAAACTCTCAGGCTTGGTGTCCTCCACAAGGGGCTGAGGTGCTGTGTGAGGTGACCTCCCTGAGGCGCCTTCTGTCGTGGCTCCTCCGACTGTTGCAGTCTTGACCCTGGGGGAGTCATGTTGGCCCTGCTTAGCACACACACAGGAGCTGGCTTCCTTCCTGCCCACTCCTTCCCCTGAGGGAGGCTCTGGTCAAGGGAGCTGAGAGGTCAGTGTCAAGTTACCGCTGTGACAGAAGCCTGAAGGGGTGTCGTGTCTGCAGCACGAGGATCCCCTGGGAGGTGGCCCTGCCTGAGTTCTGAAGGGTGAGCCAGAGTCAGCTGATGAAGCAGAGAGGGAAGAGAACACAGCTTGTGCCAGGGCCCTGGAGTCTCTCCCCAGGAGCCAGCAAGAGGGTCAAAAGGAGGTCCGCCAGTCACTGAGGGCCTGGGAGGGTGCAGGTGGCCCGTTGCGCATCTTCCAAGGGCAGCAGGAGGCACTGAGTGCGTTCCACAGGAGCTGGGGTCAGGTGTGGGACACCGGGCTCCCCATACTGCAGGAGCTGGAACGTGAGCTGCCTGCAGAGGCCCGAAGCGAGCGAACAGTCAGGTCCGTGAAGGGACTGGGGCACAGTATGTGGGGAAGGCACTTTAGAGTGAACCAGGGCCTGAGGCAGAGACCACAGAGTGGAACCCAGGCATCAGGGAGGAATTGGCAGTCAGGATCTCTACTCCCTGCTGAGCAAGTGGCCCCGACCCCACTGCCCAGGTGCTCTCCACTCCCTTGCCCCCTTGCCCCACTGCCGGGGTGACACAGCCCCAGCCCCTGGAAGCCACGGGGAATGTCAGGTGGCCACCTGCTGCCCTGTCTCCTCAGCAGTCTGCATGGAAGGACCAGTCTTGCCCGCTGCCACCCCTCACCCCCGCCCCAAGCCTTTGACTGGTTTCCCCTCTGCCCAGGCTCTGCTTGGGGGATCCCAAGGCCTCTAAGGAAGGTGCTCCAGCGCTGCCTCCCTGCAGTTTCCTAAATGTTCCTCTCAGCCTGGGGTGGCCTGTAGTGGTACCCTACCACCTTTTGCCAGTTGCCATGCCTGTCCCCCAGGGTCCCCGGGGAGATGTGCAATCAGATCAGCACATTGCCAGCAGCCCTCAAGGAGCTTTGCATCCCTGGGGCTCTCCCAGGGGCGTGAAGGGTAGTAGATTAGTTGGGTGCTCTTGTTGGGCCTCAGTGAGGAGGGGGTGCTGTGGATGTACTTTCACACTGCTGACCAGGGGTGGAGGGGGGCAGTTTCTTCCTGGAGCTTCCCCAGCCCTGGAGGAGAGGCTTCCAAAAATAACCTCTCTGGCGTTGACCCACACCCACCAGGCCTTTCACAGGAACATCTGGCAGGCGCCCCACTGCCCGTTGTGCCTGGTGCCATCAGGCCAGTCATCCTGCTGGGTAGGGACATGAGTCATCTGGGTGCCTGTCATATAGAGAGTCATTTCTGCCATGGTACGGATGCCGCTTGCATACAGCAGGGAGAGTGGCATCTGGAGGGATCCCTGACTTCCTGGAGTGGAAGCAGTTCCTGGAAGACAAGATAGTAATTGATGGGTCACCCGGTGGGGGAGGGGGGGTGGTCCCGGATTGGGTGGTCTACTGGCACCCCTCCCCCGCTGGAGCAGGAGGTGGCATGGGCCTCCTGGAGGCCCCAACCAGGCCTGCACGTGCAGCCTGGGACTGTGAGTGACTTCTGAGTGGCCCCTTGAGCAGCACCTAGCCGGCCACTGTGAGAGCTCTTTAAACCACTGGTTCCAGATGGCATTGGCTCTGGGGCCCCGTACTCTGCAACCCCACAGGGCAAAGACAGGGTGTCCTTCCTGAGGAGTGAGCAGACAAGAGGGCACCCTTGGGGTTCAGGAGAAGACCCTGGGCCAGGGTTCAGGAGGCACTGAGGCCTGAGGGACAACACCATGACCGTCATGTCTGGCCAGCACAAGCGTGGCCATGTGCCCTTTGGAGGTTCAGTCACATCTCAGATCCTGGGTTTCTCATTCAGAAGTGGCTGTTAGGAGGACATAATGGTTGGTATGAGAGGTGCCTAGGATCCCCCCAGGATACACCCAAAGCAGTCAGCTTTGGGACTCCAGCCTCCTCTGTCCTTCATCCCAATGGTCCCCAGGTACTCCACACAGTCCCCCTCTGTGTCCTTACCTTACCGCCTGTCCCCTTCTCATTCCAGGAAGTTCTACTACATCACCCTGCTGAGAGACCCCGTGTCCCGCTACCTGAGCGAGTGGCGGCACGTGCAGCGGGGGGCCACATGGAAGACGTCGCTGCACATGTGTGATGGGCGCACACCCACGCCTGAGGAGCTGCCACCCTGCTACGAGGGCACAGACTGGTCGGGCTGCACGCTGCAGGAGTTCATGGACTGCCCTTACAACCTGGCCAACAACCGCCAGGTGCGCATGCTGGCCGACTTGAGCCTGGTGGGCTGCTACAACCTGTCCTTCATCCCTGAGGGTAAGCGGGCCCAGCTGCTGCTGGAAAGCGCCAAGAAGAACCTGCGGGGCATGGCCTTCTTCGGCCTGACGGAGTTCCAGCGCAAGACGCAGTACCTGTTCGAGCGGACGTTCAACCTCAAGTTCATCCGGCCCTTCATGCAGTACAACAGCACGCGGGCGGGTGGCGTGGAGGTGGACGAGGACACCATCCGGCGCATCGAGGAGCTGAACGATCTGGACATGCAGCTCTACGACTACGCCAAGGACCTCTTCCAGCAGCGCTATCAGTACAAGCGGCAGCTGGAGCGCAGGGAGCAGCGCCTCAAGAGTCGGGAGGAGCGTCTGCTGCACCGCGCCAAGGAGGCGCTGCCGCGGGAGGACACCGAGGAGCCCGGCCGCGTGCCCACTGAGGACTACATGAGCCACATCATCGAGAAGTGGTAGTGGTGGCCAGCCATGGGGGGGTGGCCCCTTGGGGGCAGGGGGCGGGTTGGGGAGCCGAAACCAGAGAACCCATGCAGAACTCTGCTGGGAAGAGGGTCCCAGGTGCGCTCACCAGAAGGCAGATCCGTGCTGAGCAAGGATGACGAGTGGGACGTGACGCCGAAGGGGCTAGTTTTCACTGCTCCTCCCAGACCACCGTGTGAGGAGTCAACCAGTGCAACCCTCCAGAAGGGTCCTGTGCTTGAGGGGCGCCCCAGGCAAGGGCCGCCGGCAGGTGGCGTCCGTGTTCTCCCGTTCTCCACTCACTCACAGTGGCCGAAGTTCTGAAGACAAGAAAAAGCAGAGTGGAGACAACACTCACCCTGCCAGGAGCATGTCCTACACCCACTGTGCACCCCTGCTTGCTCTCTCCCCACTGCAGGCCAACAGTGGCCTGACACCAGCTCCAGATACCCTCCCAGGTTTGGGCCACCCAGGCAGTCCCTTGGTCCCTGGGGCCCCTGGACCAGAGTGAAGCCCGTCCCTGGGCACACAGGCAGCCCCTTGAGGTGTCCTCAGGAGTGGAGCTCCTAGCTCACCTATCTTCAATGGTCAGAGCCCACCTCGCCTAAAACCGAGAAGACTGTAGTCCTTCCCTCCTTGGGAAGCCCACTCTCTCTCTGGCCCAAGGTCAAAACACACAGTCTAGCTTTATGCTTTGGGTCAGGAGATCAAAGCACACCTCTGGAGCCCCTCCCCCCCATTTCCCACAGTCCTCAGGCTGAGGAGGGCTGCAGGGAGATGGGCCCACATGCACTGCCCCCCATTCTGAGGGGAGAGTGCATCCCAGGAGTGGGAAGTCTGTGTCCAAGGATGCTGCCACCTGTGTCCAAGCACCCCCCCTCCTTGCCTTTGGGGATGGCCACCTAGCCAGACCAGCCAGACAGGAGGAGAATTTCCCCTGCCCCATATACCTTTCCGACCCTCTGAGATATGGTAGACTGTCCCTGGGCCCCGGGATCATACCCACTGTTCCCACAACCCCATGTGCAAAAGTACAATCAAGCCTCCACTGGCTAGAACACAGCAGACTGTACCTGCTGCTCATGAACCATATCTTGGGGCTGTGGTGGTTCTCTATGGCCAGGAGAGGGGCCTCAGACTTTCAGATTCTCAACTAGAGTTGGAAGAAATGCTCTTGGTGGCTTCCTAGTACCCAGATACACAGCCCTTCCCACCCCAGGCTCTCCCTGCATTGCCCTTTGCCCACCCCCTGCCCACCAGCAGGCCCTATTCCTGGCAGCCCTAGAGTTTGGAGAAGCCATGTTCCATATCCGTTGTAGACCCTTCCTCCGTGCCCTACCCCTCTTGTGCTCCAGGAAGTCAGGCCACTGTCTCCTGTGGGGGTGTTTTTCCCACATGAGGCCCAAAACCTGGATTCTGGGGAGCAGAGTGTGAGTCCCACACCCAAGGTGGTTGAGTGCCCTGTCTCTCCAGGAGAGGACCCACACGTGCCTGCAGGCACAAGGGTGGTGAGGGCCAGGGCTGGCTTGTTGGAGGGCGGCAGCCTCACGGGCAGATTCTACCAGGGACCTTCCTCCCTGCCCCAGCTTGTCTTCAGCCATCACAGCTGTCCCACCAGAGAGATGTGGAAGCAAGGAACCTTCTGTAGCACAAGAAATGCTAATGTGTTGTCAAATGAGGTAGCCACCAGGAGGAAGCAGCCTCTGATCTTTGCCTGCCTGCGGTGGGATGGTGACCATACCTCCTGCTTCCTACAATGACCACTTCATCTTGTAGTCCCAGGGCAGTGGTCCGCAGCCTGGAATAGGCACCATGCTCACCCAGCCTGGGCCCACTGCCAGAGTGGGTGCATCATGCTGAGCAGGCGATCATCCTGGAGATACAGTGGTTCTCTTGGGGTAGTGAAGGTCAGCATGGGGGATCCATTCCGACACTCATCCTTTGGGATGGGCATGCTCCAGGGAGGAAGGTGGGACACGTTCATGAGAACTCGGGGGTCTTGCACAAGCACATCAGGTGCTGGGGGCTTGCTGTGGCCTTGCTGTGGTCTCCGTCAGGAGGTGGTCATTTTCAGGGCATACATGGAAAGCTCGGCCGTGTTCTGCCTCAGTCCCTGGTTACCTGGCCCTCCTCGAGGTGGGTTTCCTGTGTGTGTAGGCTTGGGTGTAGGATCTGTTCTGTACATATTGGAATGTTTTAACTTATGATCCGTTGTCCCAATTCACACGGAAACATGGGCCTCTCCTTGGTTTCTTTGCTGCATCTGGAAACCGGTCCCATCCGGGGCCAGCACTCAGGCCGAGGTGCCCAGAGACAGCAGCAGCTGCCAGTGCCCCTAGGCCCCTCGGGCCTCCAGTCCAGCACCTCCGCTCAGGCCACCTGCGTGGAGGTGAAGGTTCCTCGTGCCTGCAGCATCTCATCCGATGCTGTCACCTGCTGGGGCTCCACAGAAGGGGCGCCCCACCCAGGGGCTCTGCCTAGGGCCGCGAGGACAGAGGCAACACGCAGTGAGCAAACAGCCCACTCCCCACACAGACCTGCAACATACCCTCCCGGAGGAGGAACTAGGGACGGCAGAACTGTCCAAGCAATGAGTCTGTGACCTTGTTGGGAACTGGAAGTGTTTAACTTGAACCCAGGAGCGTTTAAAGCTTTATTTATTTATAGCTTCTTATTAAAAAAAAAAAATGTTGAGAAGAAATCTTTTGGTTATTCATACAAGACAAGTTGGTGATGGAAAAGCAAGTCATAATCATCTAATTGTTTTTGTCTAGGTCAAGAATGAATGTTAGCAGATGAAATAAACCCTTGACAAGGAGTGTGGGTGTGCTGTGGTCTGTGGTGATGGCCATCCGCCCAGCGCCATGTGGCCAGACCTTCAGGGTTTGATTTTCAGAGGGAGCATCTGAGCAGAGGGATGGAGGCAGTGGCGGGGGCCTCCCTCAGGAGCAGGCAGCCCCCGAAGGAGGCATTCACGCACTTTCCCACTTACACAACGCTTTGTGAAAGGCAGCTGTCCTCACCCCAAAGCGCAATTTGGTAGTAGTCCAGGCCACACCTGAAAAGAGGACCCCAGCTCAAAGTCAGGCTGAGGAACCAGACACCATGTGCTTCTCGGTGACCTCTTTGTCAACTTTTAATTCGGAAAGATCACAAACGACAAAGCAAAAGAACACCAACCCTGAGCCTAGATTTGCCTCAATTAACATTCTGTCCTTTTTCACTGTCCTGCACTCACACTTGCTCTGTGTACACATGTGCACACATGAGTCCACACAGACACACGTGTCCACACTCTCACATATACTCAGACGCACAGTTTTCTGAAATATTTGAAAATAAGTTGCAATCCTCAGAATACTTCTAACGACAGCAGACTATAGCTCCTAAGAAATGACATTCTGCTATAAAATTCAACCCATTATCATCTCCCCAAATTTAACATAAATTCACTAAAATCAGCTAATGTAATTTCTACAGTTCCCAATTGTCCCCACAATATCTTCAGGCCGGACTGCTGAGCCAAGGGCTGTGCCGTCCCGCTGTTCCCATCTTCTTTCCCCCAGCCCAGTCCCACCCCGCACCACCCACTTCTTCCTTTCTTAGCGCTGACATTTTAACATAGACCAGTTGTCTCTTAATAAATATCTGCATAAGTCGGGTTGTTTTCTCATGATCAGATACTGTCAAACATTGGGGAACAAATGCCACATGGGGGAGATTGTTCTGACCACTAACTGATGGATTTTAGTTCTCTGATGAGACAGGGAGGGAGAGCCCGTGCTTAACTTCTGGGACTTGATGCGACTACAGGGCTGATAAAAGCAGCTCGCTGCCTTTTCTTCAGGGAACTGGATCTGTTCTGCGCAGAGCAAGGAGCTAGCTGTCACTGGATGGTGCTAGATCCAGGGGCCAGAGTGCACCAACTTTGCATTTCCACGAGGGTCTTGGAAGACCCAGCAGGCTGAGTCAGTTCCCAGTGACTTCACCTACAAGACTCCAGGAAAGCCATGTTGGAGGTTGTCGTTCAAGGCCTTCCCCCCGCCTCCCAGATTCTGTATCTGGACACTCTTCCTCCATCCTGTCCAAGTAGAGGGAGGGACAAGGGGGAAGGGCAGGGTAGCTGAGGCTTCCTTGGCCCCAGAGAGGAGCCCCTGAGCAGCTGAGGGGTGGAACGGAAACCCAGGAGAAAGGCATCACCGCTGATGCCCACAGCAGTCCCAGGACACAAAGGTGGCTGCTGCCTCGTTGCTAGAAGTGTCCCATGTAGGGGAGAGGGTGAGGGACAGACACAGCTGAGCCTTAAAACCCCAACCTTCAGATCCAAACAGAACATTCTTGACCATCTGAATCTGTGAGGGAGCATCTCTTTAGTAACAGAGTCCTACAAGGGAGGCCTTCCATGTGGAACCCCAGTGTGGAAAGACTTGTGCTGCATGCCATACCCCCATGCCCCCCACACCCTGTGGCCCCCACACCCTTGCCCCCAGCTTTGGCCTTTTCTGAACACTTCATCTGGAGCCTGCGGCTTGATTTGCCCATCAGGGAACACAGGATGGAAGTGACCTCCATTTCCTGGCGGTGCCACTGTACTCCAGGACCAGGGTCCTGATGAGAGACAAAGACAGAGTCAGTCCTGAAAATACCTTCCTGTGAAGACAAGTTTTCATCTTCCTACTTCTGTTTACGTTAGAGGCCCCTTGGGGTGCCTGGGTGGCTCAGTCGGTTAAGCATCCGACTTCTGATTTTGGCTCAGGTCATGATCTCAGGGTCGTGGGATCAAGGCCCTAGTGGGGCTCGCTTGGAGCCTGCTTAAGATCCTTTCTGTCCTTTCCCTCTGCCCCTCTCCCTTCAACCCCCTAGCACTGCTTCCTCTCTCACTCTCTGAAAAAAAGAAAGAAAGAATACATAAAAATAAAGTTGGGAGACCCCTTTTAAGCCTTCCTGACCCTGAAGCTGGGGAGGCTCCTAGGTCCTGCCCAGCCCCTTAACCCCTCCCTGTACACAGCAGTAGCCTCCCCTGTGTGACGCAGCAAGTAGATAGCATCCACCCACTGTGGACCCCGCCCCTCCCTCACTGAGGGCTCCTCTGATCTCTGGATTTGGACCAGCACCCCTCCTCATCATGGCCAGTGGCCACCCAGCCCCATCCAGCCCACATCTGCTTTCCCTGCTGTCCCCTCTTCACTCCCAACACTCCTTACAGGGACCAACAACTGCCACTTCCTGGGGCAGGCCTGCTACTAACTTGCTTTCCCTGGATCCTCACCCCAAAAACCTTCTACCAGGCACTTGTCCTCACCTGGTGCTCTGTGTGGCTCCAATTCTCTTCCTGGAGAAAAGTAGTCCCTACTCACCCCACCTGGGCATGGTCCCCTTTATAATGGCACAGGAAGGAGTCTGTCCTCCACCCCCCATGCTCCGCCCAGAATACACAGGCTCCCTGGGGACCAAAGGCCAACACAACACCAAGGGAATGGCAGCCCAGAGTCCCCTCCTGGGAGTACACACCTGGTCTCAGGGACTTCCAAGCCTAGGAGGCCTCCAGAGGAAGCCATGTGCATCGATGTCATGGGGACCCTTTGCCCTACATCCCCTTCTGGCTGACCAGCCCACCCCCCACCACAAGCTCTTGCCCTAGTGCACTGGGGTGGGCACCCAGCCCTCTTGACAAGACCTAGCTAGAAGTGTTTCACTGCCATGGCCCAGGAGACCCCCTGCTACAAGGAGCTGGTCTTGGCTCTTCTCCCTGCTGTGGCAGCAGAGAAACCTACAGCCTGTTGTCAGATCAGGGTTTGGATTCCAGCTGGACCACTGACCTGCCGTCAGCCCCTCTCCGTGAAATGGGAAGGTTGCTTCCAGAGGAAGAGCCAGACTCAGGCAGGGCACATCTCAGACTGGGCCCTCATCTCCAGCTCCAGCTCTGACCCAGAACAAGCCACTGGGGAGGGTGCAGACTCCTAACCCTTCCCACCACCAGCTTGATCACACTCTCCATGCCACCCTCCATAGAGCAAAGCCACAAGGGCCCCAGCCTATAGGCTCACCTAAGACCTGTTTTCTCCTTTCCCTTTATTTTTCCCTCAAAGGACCATGACAATTTTCCAGGTCCCTGCCCACCCACCCCATCCATCCCCACCTGGTCAGCTCCATCTTGTTTACCACTCCTAGAAGTTGGGTGGGTCCCCCAGACTGCCATCTCTCCCTGCCTTTCCAGGTTTCACACCTGCTGGACCTCTCCCTTCCCTCCATTTCCAGCACAGCCCACCCAGTCCTGGGGACTCCTCGGCTGTGGCTCTAGGCTCCAGGCAGGACCCAGTCTCCTGGGCAGGCCCAGGAGAGGAATTTACATGGCACTGCCCAGACGTGCCCCAAAACATGCTCTTTGTAAAGAAACTGTTCACATCCTGACTTCTTCAAGTCTCCATTCCCTCTAACATGGGTTTAATTTTTTTTTTTTTAATTTGTTCAAGTTGATGGTCTCTACTGGTTAGAAACGGTGTGTTGAGGTTCCCCCTGTCCTCTTCTACTTTGCCTCCTCTCTGGGTGACATCGGGGCCCAGGGGACACTCCTATGCCCCAGGGATGGGGGCAGGGTACTCACACAGGTCCTCCCTCCTCCACTGACTCCCCAGCCACCTTGTCAAAAGGGCCATCAGCCTCTGTCCTCACCAGCATCACTGCAGGTTGTCCAGGACAGTGAGGACTCAGGGTCTAAGCTCATGTCGTGGGGGAGGCACAAAGATACCCCCTGAGAGCCAGTCTGTCCCCTCTGATGATCTGCTGATGAGCCTCCACCTCAGCTCTCCTGGGGCTGCCGCCCCTCTCTCCACCCCCTCCCCATGCTGCAGGGATCCCCACCCTCACAGACAGACACAGGTTTTTAACCTCCCACCAGCCACAGGAGGCCTGCTTTCCATCCACATTTGCCACACTGCCATTTCTATTCTGCTGCAGCAGCCCCGTCCTATAACAACACAGTGCTAAGGTCCCAAACATTCTGGGGATGGTCCCTCTTTCTGTCCCACTCTTGGCCCATCCATGTTGTTTCCAGTGCCTGGCCCCGGCCAAGGCCATGGACACAGAGCCCAGAGCCCCAGGGTGCCTTCCCCTTCCTCTCCTCCAGAGTCGTCCCCAGCCCCAGGGCCCCCAGCAGCTTCCCACCCTCCCTTCTGATGGGCTTGTCCTCACCAGCCCCATCCTCCTGCCCCGCTCTGTAGCTCCTCAGAATCCTGGAGACTTCTCTGTGAAAGGAAGCCTAGGGAAAGAAGCCACTTTTCTTTCTCAAACATAAAGCCAAGCATTCAAGATGCAGCCTCTCCAAGACTCGAGGGAGACAGCCTGGAGCCCTGTGGCTGGGGCTTGGCTGTGCTGTTTTGTTCTCCATGGTGCCCGCCCTTCCCCAGGAGCCTCGAGGCCCGGATTCAGGGTCCTGGAAGCTCCGGACAGCATTGTTTGTGAGGAGCCCAACATTCTAGCTTAGCAGTTCCACACTGCCATCTCCAGGGAGTGGCAAGCCGAGTGACAAGGCTGCACACACAAGGGCTGCTCTGAGTGGCTCTGGCAAGAAGGGCTTCCAGGGGAACAAAGCTTCCAGAGTAACCGAGACCTGCCTGCTTCACATTGTTCTTGCCGAGCACACTGAGAGGTGTCACTAGGGAAGGGACCTGGAGTCCCTACCTGTTTGCAGCTGGCACTTCATGAAGGAAGTGATTTGTCCACTTCAAATGATTTTAAACTTGGGGCATCACAGGGGAGCCCTTGATACCTGTCCTCCCCTCTTTCCATAGCAATAGAACCTTCACGGATCAATGGGACCACAGCCAGCCAGGGGCTATGCTCCCCAACCCCTCCCAATGAGATGTGGCTACACCACTAAACTCTGGCCAACAGTGTGCAAGAGATGACACTTGTAGCTTCAGGACACAGTCCTGAAAGAGGAACAGTGGACCTTTCTTCCTTCCTGACTCATACCTAATGGCTAGAATAAGGGTGTGATGGCTGGAGGTGAAGCAGCCATTTTGGACCATGAGGTAGAAGCCTCATGCTGAGGGTGACTGAGCAACAGGATAGGTCCCTGACGATTGTGGAACCACCCTCCCAGCTTTGCCTACCTCAAGACATGTAAGAGAGAAATAAACATGTACCTTGCTTAAGGTGCTGCTTAGAGCTTCTGTCATTCTTAATAAACGTAATCCTAACAACAATGGGCTGCCTGGCATGGCCACTAAAGTTGGTATTTCTGCAAAGGCAACACAGCTGAAGGCTGCAGTCCAAGTGACAGCACCTCCATTCCAGCAACTGCTGGGGATGTACTGCTTTAAGACTGCCCACCTGCAACTCTTGGCTTATACACATGCTGGGGGGATGGGGGAGGGCTCTTTCCTGGGTATCCTTTTGTACATTCTGAATTTCGAAAACATGAATAAACTACCTGATCAAAACACAGATGGACGAAAATTAAAACTAAAGCAAAATGGAAGATAAGAGGTAAATTCACGACAGTGATTTTCTCAGAGTTCACAGAACAAGGAGAGGGTGGAAGAATATGGGAACTTCAACTTCATCTAGAACATTTTACATATTTTAGGGTGAAAACAAGTCAGAGGAACAGCAACTGTCATTTCTGGGTACATGAGCGTTTGTCATGTTATGCTTTGTACTTTTCTGTACAGTTTTATGTTTTTCAATATGAAATGATGATGGTAAAAAGCCTGCATGTGAGGCAAAAGCAGACACTCGGACTACCACTCAGTCTCTAGGACCCTGAAACAGGAGGGGACACCTGCCAACAATCTGGGCCAGAGTCTCCCAGGCTGAGATGTAGAGCTCAGGAATGTGGGACTTTGCAAACACCTGTTTCACATCATTTTGCTGATTAATCAGAGAGTAGTCCTGACCACCCCATGCCACCCCCAGCGTAAGCAGGGGATAGCGGCAGAGGGAGAGGGAGAAGCAGACTCCCCACTGAGCAAGGAGCCTGATGCAGGACTTGATCCCAGGACCCCCAGATCATGACCTGAGCTGAAGGCAGATGCTTAACTGACTGAGCCACCCAGACCTCCCTACCAAGTCTTGATTTTCCCTTCATTCTTGAAAGATATTTTCGCAGGGTATAGGATTCCAAGCAGACAGCTCTTTTCTCTTTGCACTTGAAAAATACTATAACACTTCCTCTGGGCCTCTATAGCTCCTGACGAGAAACTCACTGTCATTCAAACGGTTTCTTTCCCTATACATAGTTTTTCTTTCTGGCTACTTTTAAGACTTTTTTTTCCCTCTGTCTTTAGTTTTTGTTTTGTTTTGTTTTGTTTTGTTTTGTTTTTTAAAGATTTTATTCATTTATTTGACAGAGAGAGATCACAAGCAGGCAGAGAGGCAGGCAGAGAGAGAGGAGGAGGCAGGCTCCCTGATGAGCAGAGAGCCTGATGCGGGGCTCGATCCCAGGACCCGGAGATCATGACCTGAGCTGAAGGCAGCGGCCCAACCCACTGAGCCACCCAGGCGCCCCACCTCTGTCTTTAGTTTTAAGAAACTTTAATGATGATGCCTCCTGGCCTCAGTTTTCTTGTGCTGTCCTCTTGGACATTCACTCAGCTTCTGGAATCTGCAGATTTAGGTCCCTTGACAAATTTGCAAGGTTTTATAGTAGCCATTATCTCTTCAAGTCTTCAGTGTGCCCCGTCTTCTTTCTTCTCTCCTTCCAGGACTCAAATGACATTAAAGTAAGATCCTCTGTTATAGTCCCTTACATCCTGAGGCTCTGAGCCTCTGTTCTTTTTTGTCCCCACCAGTGTGCTTTTTCTCTCTGTTGTTCGGATTGCATCATTGTGATTGTCTGTCTTCCTGTTCACTGATTCTTTCCTCTGTCTCTTCTATTCTGATACTGAGCCCACCCATTGAGCTCTGTATTTCAGTTATTGTATCTTCAATTCTGAATTTTCCACTTGGTTCTTCTTTATATCTTGTGTTCTTTGTCAAGACTTTGTTTTTTAATGTCTTTCAAGAGTGTTCATAACTGTTCACTGGAGCGTTTTTGTCATAGTTGCTTAAAAAATCTTGTCAAGTAATTCTAATATCTCTGTCATCTTGGTGTTGCCATCTACTAATCATCTTTCTTCATGCAGCTTAAGACATGCCTGGTTCTTGGTTTGATGAGTGATTTTTCCAGTGAAAACTGGACATTTTTATATTATAAAATTCTGGACCTTATTTTAACTTTCTGCTTTAGCTGATTTTCATGAACACTGTGCTAGCAGGGAAATAAGGGGTGTTACCTTGTTACTGCCAGGTGTAGGTAGAAATTCAGTTTCCCTATTTGACCTCTCTTAACACCTGATTTGGGGCATCCTCATTACTGACACTCATGGGGGGCTTTTACCAGCCAATGGTGATAAAAGTCCGTACTTGGCCTTAACTGACCCCACTCTAGTAGGGGTGTTGGGGCCTTGTTATAGTCTAGCATCCTCATTTGGCCTTTGCCATTAGAGGCAGACTTGGGGGCACAGATTTTCCTGTTGTGTTTGACTGGAGTAGAGTGGCTAATGCCCGAGTTTTCTGTTTTTCTGGACTGCTCCTTTACTGCTGGTCTTTTGGCTAAGAGACTTGTTGTCCATGCCCATTGGTCTTTCTGGGTTGCTGGCTGTTTCTGACCCAATTCTGGGACACATGAGGCAAAAAGAAAACCTAGGGACTCACTACCTTTTCATTCCTTCAGTTTCAAGATCCCTAGTTGGTCCATCTTCTTTTCTCTGCTTTCAGGGTCTGGATATTATAGATAGAAGGAAGTGATTTGTCCACTTCAAAGGATTTTAAACAGACAGACAATAGGATATGCCTGGGTGCCTCTTGATTTTGGCTCGGGCCTGATCTCAGGGTCATGAGATCAAGCTTGGCATCAGGCTCCCCACTCAGTAGAGAGTCTGCTTGGGATTCTCTCTGTTCCTCTGCCCCAGGACCCTCCTACACCTACTCATGCATTCTTTCTTTCTCTCTCTCTCTCTCTCTCCCCCTCAAATAATCTCGTTTTTAAAAGTTTTTATTTATTTGACAGAGAGAGAGAGGAGCACAAGTAGGCAGAGTGGCAGGCAGAGGGAGAGGGAAAAGCAGGATCCTGCTGAGCAGGAAGCCTATGTGGGGCTCAATCCCAGGATCCTGGGATCATGACCTGAGCAGAAGGCAGCAGCTTAACTGACTGAGCCACAGAGGTGCCCCTAAATAAATCTTTTTTTTTAAAAGATAGATGATGTAGATAGATAGATGATATAAATCATAGATAGATATTCTATAAATAATATCTCTATCTCTATAAAATATTTAGGGTTTTTAATTCTACTTGGAAGGAGGAATGGGGAAAAGTATGTCTGCTCCATATTTCTGGAAACAGTAGTTTCCTATCCAGAAGTTTTATTTCAGCTAAGCTGCCTTTGGATGTGGTTCTTAATCTAGGAGTGGCATCAACATTTCCTTCAATCAACTTAAGGGAGGCTCCGTGCAGATAGACCTCAGGCACAGTCATGGAGAAAGTCAGGGTGAGAACAAAACAGTGACCCTATCGAGCCCTTGCTGCTCCCCTCTGCCAACAAATGCCAACTCAGCAGGACACCCACAGCAAGCATCAGCTGGAGCAGCCTGGCCTCTGGCCCTGTCCTCCGGACATGCTGTTTCTGACTCCCCCGCCAGAGGGAGGACCGACAGTCCTCACAAGGCCAGCACCATCTGTCTGAGGACCTGACGAGAAGCCATATGCAGCCAGCTTCTCCTTCTGGAGCTTGGCCTCCCTTCAGGGCTGGGCCACGGTGGGGCTGTAGGGCCTCATCAGACAGGATGGGGTGAGGGGAAGGCACCGAGTCAGGTCATGGGGTTCTGAGGGCTCATGCCACTGTCTCACCTCTGCTCTCATCCAGATGGGATGCAGATCAGGAAGGAAGGGGCTCTGGGGGGTGTGCCCCACTGCCCTCAGGCCATCCTACACACCCTCCTTTCATACTCACAGCTTCCTGGCCTAGTAACCAATGTAGAAATTGGATCTCCAGCTCCTCCACTTAGCAGCTTTGGGACAAACTCTTATTTCAGTAAGCATGTGTTTTTGCTGTAAAAGGAGGGTCAGATTTGATTTTCAGAAGTAAGGAGCCAGCAGCTGCTACTTGCCTGTGACATGGTGTCTATAGCTGGAGATGGAAAGGATAGATGTCCTGGGGTCCCAGGGGCAGGGACTTCCAAGTGCCCTCCTTCATTTCCCCATTCACCTACTGGAGTTTCCTGGGATCACCTCCTGGATCCATTGCTGGTAGTTGAATCACTGATCCAGGTCTGTTTCTGGGGAACACAAACCTTTATACCCTGATTCCAAGGCAGCCGCCAGAAACCCTCTTTCCTTGTTGCTTCTCCCTTGATGGGGCCCCAGCGGGGTGAAGGAGAGGAAAGCCAGCCCATCTCACTCACTTAGCCTGGGGGTCAGGCCTGCAGGGCAGCCAGAAGTCTGGTGCTGCCAACACTTACCTTTAGAAAGAGCCTGTGCAGCCATTCTGCTCATAGCTGCATTTCAAAAGATGCCTCTCTATCTCAGGTTATTCAGGCCGTATCTCAGGTAGAGGGTAACAGGCGGGGCAAAACAAGCCTGGTTCTGCCTGCTAGAAAAAGCTACTCTTCAGCCAGCCCATCCAGGGCAGAAGTCCCTCATGGAGGGACAAACCACAGTCACAGGGCTTATGCTATGCACGTTTCATGCTAGATCTGGTACATGTTCTATGTGTTATATGCTATGTGTTTTGTGCTATGTACAGGCTGTGCATATGCTGTGCTGGGTATTACATGCATACATGTTAGGTACAATGTACATTATGTGCTATAAATGTATGCGTAGTATGCATCACATGCTATGTATGTTGTATGCTATATGTATTATATAGGATGCGTGTTATATACTGTGTGTAGCATATAACATGTACCCTCTTATGTGTCGCTTGCTTTACATACTATATGCTCTGTTACACATTGTAATTGTGTATTACACATTGTAATTACACATTGTAATATTCACTGTTACATATTATACATGTGTACATGCTATGTGTTATGTGCCATGCATATTTTATACTGTGTGTGTTACATGTTATGTATGTTGCATGCTATACGTTATATGTCATATGTGTTACATGCAACTCTTTGCAGACTCTGGCCAGTTGAGTCCAGTCCCAGGAGGAGATGGTGCTGGCTATGGCAAGCTGAGCCTTCTCCAGCTCTGAGCTCCCTCTACTCCCAACTACACCCACCAAGATGTTGCTACAAGATCCCAGGCCAGGCCCAGAGCCTTTGAGCTGCGCTAAAAGCTGGGCCTGACGACAGCATGGCCCACAGCAAAGGACTTTTGTTCTTTTTTATATCTGTGATATATGAATGTTCCATAACTTGTTTATCCACTCTCCTATTGTTGGACATTGGGCTGTTTCAAATTTGTAGCTGTTCATAAAATAGTTGTTATTAAATTGTTTACGTTTTAATTTCTCTTGGGTAAATACTAAAGAGTGGAGTTTCTGGGCCATATAAAAGTATATTTTAACTTTATAACAAATTTGCACTGTTTCAAAGTGTTTGAACTAATTTACCATCACAGGCAGTGGATGTCTGTTTCCCATCCCAGGCAAACTTTGTTCATCAATCTCTTCCATTTTAGTTATTCTACTTGTTAAATAAGGGCATCTCAGGCGGTTTTTAATTTTTATTACCCAGATAACTGATGATGTGAAGTATCCCTTCATATACTATGGCCATCTGGATATCTTCTTTTGTGAAATGTGTCTTTTGCTCATTTTTTAAAATTGGGTTATCTTTTTCTTATTAATTTATAAGACCTCTTTATATATTCTTGATAGAAATCCTTTGTCAGATGTATGTGTTATGAATGTCTTCTCCCAGTCTTTGGCTTGGCTGTTTATATTCTCTGGATGAACTCTTTTGATGAAGAGAAGTTCTCAGTTTTAATTTCGATTAGTATTTTGGGTCTTTTTGTCCAAATAAATGTAAGCATGAATGCTATGTAATACTTCCAGGAAGCTTCTTTAAAAGGGATAGGGCATGTTCTTCACCTTCCTTTCTCCTATCCTGCTGCCTGGAGGACATACGTAATGGTTGATGCACCAGCATCCATATTAGACAATGAGGTGGTCTTGGGAATGGAAGCCACATGATAACAGGAGCCTGAGACATCGAAGGGACACCACACTAGCCGTAAAATTGTCTACTTCCAGACTTGTTTTAAATGAGACAAAAATTCACTTCTATCTTGTAAAAGCCTCTGTGCCTTAGGATTTTGTTCCTCATAACTGAACTTAATCATAACCGATATATAAAGAAAGATCAATTAGCAGGCTCACTGATTATTCTTCTGTTTTCACTGTAGCTTCAAAATTTCTCTAAATCAGCAAGTCTTCATGCTCATCATCCATCACACTCACACAGTAAGCTCATAAAAGTGGGAACGCCCATGATTCAGTGTGGGCCTATCACTTCTCGGCCTTTGGCTAAGATCATGTGATTCAGTGTGGGCCTGAGTGGGAGGCCCAGGTACCCTATTTTTCAAACAGGATGTAGTTTCCCCAGGGGTGTCTCCATGGGCTGTCAAGGTTGAGAATTGGTGCTTGAAATCCATATTTTATTCTTGGCTTGAAAGTATAAGCATTATGATCTAGATAGCTGAGCTTTGGCCTCTGGTGAGAAATGGACCAATACTTCACAAGTTATATGAAGTTGAACTGAACCCGTAAGTTCTAACATGTGCCTTGAAATACAGGCAAAAATTCCCAGCTGGCCAAATGAAGTAGTTTATTTAGAGAGTGTATGTAGTGGGGAGCAGTGGAGCACCCAGGTCAGGAACCGGAAGGTCTTGGCTCCCAGAGGAATGACTCTGGGCCAATTACGTGAACCTCAGTTTCCTCCTCTGAACTATGAGTCTGTTAGAAACAATATCTACCTGCTGGGTACCCAGACTGTTGGAAGGACAAAATAAGATGGATGGTGGACTTCGAAGGGCCTTGTGTGTTACATACAGGCATGCTCCTGACATCTCTATGCCGCAGGCAAGGAGGGATTCTGTTCAGCATACTGATGGACCCTGTGCACAGCCGTGCTCCCTTTAGAGCTTTGCGTGGTACCACCAGATCTAGGTCCATCCCCCCTGGCACCTGGAGCAATGGTCTCTATCATTTTTTAGACTCAGAGAATCAAATGAAAGCTGTTCTCCCTGGAAAATGCAAAAGGCACAGACTTGTGTCCCCACAAATATGCGCACAGCCTCAGGGCTCACTGTCACCAGGAAGCCAACTATGAACTTAAAATGAGAATACATGTTCTATCACGTCACCTCCATTCAGGACCAGAGAGAGAGAGTGGTCACTCAAGGTGGTGGGACAACCTGTTAACAAGGGTGTGGCAGAAAATACTGAGTGGTGATTCCTCAGAACGGGATTGCTCATGGATACTCTGGGGCAGGTGTCCTCAAGCCTCACCTGTAACAGGAGGCAGCTCTCCACTGTTGGTGTCTGTTATAGACTGAATTATGTGTCCCCCAAATCCATGTGTTGAAACCTTAAATCCCAAGTGACTGTATTTGGAAATAGGCCTTCACAGAGGTAATTAAGTTTAAATGAGGTCATAAGGGTGGGGCCCTAATCCAGTAGGGCTGATGTCCTTATAGAAAGAGAAGGTGAACAATGAGATACCACCTCACACCAGTCAGAATGGCTAAAATTAACAAGTCCGGAAATGACAGATGCTGGCGAGGATGCGGAGAGAGGGGAACCCTCCTACATTGTTGGTGGGAATGCAAGCTGGTGCAACCACTCTGGAAAACAGCATGGAGGTTCCTCAAAATGTTGAAAATAGAACTACCCTATGACCCAGCAATTGCACTGCTGGGTATTTACCCTAAAGATACAAACGTAGTGATCCGAAGGGGCACGTGCACCCGAATGTTTATAGCAGCAATGTCTACAATAGCCAAACTATGGAAAGAACCTAGATGTCCATCAACAGACGAATGGATAAAGAAGATGTGGTATATATATACAATGGAATACTATGCAGCCATCAAAAGAAATGAAATCTTGCCATTTGCGACAACATGGATGGAACTAGAGGGTATCATGCTTAGCAAAATAAGTCAATCGGAGAAAGACAACTATCATATGATCTCCCTGATATGAGGGAGAGGAGATGCAACATGGGGGGTTAATGTGGTAGGAGAAGAGTAAATGAAACAAGTTGGGATTGGGAGGGAGACAAACCATAAGTGACTCTTAATCTCACAAAACAAACTGAGGGTTGCTGGGCAGAGGGGGGTTGGGAGAGGGGGGGTGGGGTTATGGACATTGGGTAGGGTATGTGCTATGGTGAGTGCTGTGAAGTTTGTAAACGTGGAGATTCACAGACCTGTACCCCTGGGGGGAAAAATATATATATATATATATGTTTATAAAAAATAAAATTATAAAAAAAAAAAAAAGAAAGAGAAGGTGACACAGGTTGCCTGGGTGGCTTAGTTGGTTAAACATCTGACTCTTGATTTTGGCTCAGGCCATGATCTCAGGGTTCTGAGACTGAGCCCTGCATCGGGCTCTGTGCTGGACGTGGAGCCTGCTTAAGATTCTCTGTCTCTCTCTCCCTCTCTCTCTCTCTGCTCCTGCTGCCTCTCCCTATCTCAAACAGAAGAAGACAACGAGAAAGGGGAGGAGGAAGGAAAGGAGGAGATGACAGCAGGGATGTGTGACCACAGAGAAAAGACCAAATGGGAATACAGTCAGAAGGTGGCCATCTACAAACCAAGGAGAGAGGCCTCAGAAGAAACCCTGCCAACACTTGATCTTGGGTTTTTAGCCTCCAGAATGGAAGCAACAAATTTCTATTGTTTAAGCTGCCTGGTCTAGGTATTTGTTCTGGTGGCCCGAGCAGATTGAGACAGTGCCCACAACAGCCTGGGGTTTGCTCTAGACATTGAGATGGGGCTGGAGCGCAGGCAAATGAAGGGTCCACAGAGCTCAGCTTCACTGGCCCAGCAACTTCCAGCACTGCCAGCCCCAAACCATGCCCCTCTTCCCCCACTCCACTCATAACATCTGTTCATCTCCCAAGCCTCTTGTTCCAATTTGGGGACCATCATTTCTTCTCTGGTTTTATTTATTTTTTAAGGTTTTATTTATTTATTTGACAGAGAGAGAGAGTGAGCACAAGCAGGAGGAGGGGCAGGCAGAGGGAGAAGCAGGCATCCGGCTGAGCAAGGAACCTCCCCCCCGCATGCAGGGCTCAATCTCAGGATCATGACCTGAGCCGAAGGCGACACTTAACCAACTGAGCCACCCAGGTGTCCCTTCTCTGGTTTTAGAAGGTAGATTCATGGGGCACCTGGGTGGCTCAGGGGGTTAATCCTCTGGCTTAAGTGTGTTAAGCCTCTTACATCCTCATGACTTCAGTCATGATCTCAGAGTCCTGGGATTGAGCCCCACATCAGGCTTTCTGCTCAGTGGAGAACCTGCTTCCCCCTCTCTCTCTGCCTGCCTCTCGGCCTACTTGTCATCTCTCTCTCTTTGTCAAATAAATAAATACAATCTTAAAAAAAAAAAAGAAGAAGAAGAAGAAGGTAGATTCACTTAATAGTTTTCACCCAGAAAGAAGTTGTAATCCCTTTGTGGAAATAAGCAAAGACCACCCAAATAACAGGCAAAGGTGATTTACTCAGAGTTTGCTATGCAAGGGAGCCCGCCACCATCACACACCTTTTGGCAGAGACTCAAAGCCAGCCAGAGAAGGAAAGATTCATAGCAGAGCAAATGTCAGGTTTCCAGTGCACCCTGGGCGCAAAAGCTAAGTGTTGGATCTAGGTAGTGGGTGTATGGGTGTTAGTTTAACTATTTTTTGCACTTTTCTAACTTTATACACATGAGGACATTTTCAGAAGTTGGGGGAAAATGCTGGATCTGCAGTTTTACTGAAACAGAACACTGACCAACAGTTGTAGAACGTGAGTCACCAGCTTGAATCTAAAAACCTACAACATTTTTACTTCCGTGTTTACATATTTGTTTTTACAGAGAAGTGCCCAAGGGTCAGGGAACGCCATCTGTGGCCTGTCGAAGCTAGAGAACCCTCCCACCTCACTCCAGAGGGCCGCCCTGCTTCCTGGCCCTTACATGTTTCCACGCACTCAACGGAAAACCACAGGCAGCTTCCTGGGAGGCCAGCCCTCAGTGCTCAGGCCTGGCCCCGGGGACCCACACACATACTTGGCCTCCCTTTTGGATAGAACTAGCCTCCATGCCTATGAAAGGCACTCACTCCATCTCCAGCCACAGCTGCCCCATCACTCCAGAGTGGTCAATGCAACCTTCACCCCACCCCCACTGCAGAGCTCCTTGACCCCAGGCTCAGGACAGCCATGCAGGGCCAAGGGCTAATGAAGCATCTTGATTGGTGTTTCTCTCTAAGTGAATCATTCAATCAATCAATCTGCATCTAGCTTAAAAGCCCATGTAATCCCTCTCAGCCCCTAGACCAGCACCCTTGTCCCCCAGGTCATGTCACCAGCCTCCTCCCTGGGCTCTGGCTACCCTCTTGGACCCTCCATGTATCCTCCATACAACAGCCAGAGCAGCTCTGTCGAAACTGAGCCATGCCAGGTGATTTTTTGGCTCAGGACCCTCCAGGGGCTCTCAGAGGAAAAGCAAAGTATTAAGCAGGCCCTCAAGGCCATGTGTCAGCCAACTCTGGCCCAGGGGCCAAATCTGGCCCTCAGCCTGTTTTTGTAAATGCACTTCACTGGAATGCAGCCACACTCTTTCGCTTGTGATTATCTGTGGCTGCTTCCCTGCTACAGGAGTTCACCTGGGGCTGCCCTAGATGCTGCCAGAAAGACACTCAAATAGTCCCACCGATGAGCCCACTTAGAAAGCAGCCAAAGCCCATAGCCAGCAGCCAGCACCACGCTGCCAGCCCTCTGTGTGCACCACCTCAGAATGTGCATGCTCCATCCACAAGCCTTCAGATGACCCGGGCCCCCACTGACATCAGATAGCAAGTGGAAACTGCCCGGCTGAGCCCCTCCGGGGGCCTGACCCCACGAACTCGCTGAGCATAATACATGGTTGCTTTATGCCACTACATTTGCAACAGAACTTCTTGTAATCCCATTCCTCCTTCTTCATATGGTAAACACACCTTCCATTCTGTCAAAACATCTATCTCTCCTTGATAATAAGCATATATATGCATATTAATACAAATGTGTATCTATACATACGTGTACATAGTGGGTTTGGGTTAGTTGGCTTCACAAAATGGGATCTTGTTTCACACATTGCGCATCTTGATTTTCTCACTCAAATCCCTCTGGAATCTTTGGCCCCAGCCTTCCTTCAGTCTCTTTCCTGGCCGCCTAACATTCCAGGCGTAGATGCCTATAATTTGTTCAGCCCTCCCTGGCCGGTAGGCAGTCACTTTGCTCCGCTTTGGGGACAGCGGTGCCTTCCTGGCGCACCCAGCTTCATCCATGGCACTCTATTCTGTCACCATAGCTGAACCAGAAGGTCGATGGACTTTTAACTTAACACATGCTGCCTAGCTGCTTTCCAGGTAGCCTGATGTCCACCTTCTGGAAGACTGAGCTTTTTCTCACTGTGGACACTGGGACCCCAAATGTAGAGGGCTGTCATCAGCTACATAGAGTTGGTATTCTCCAGCTCTACACCTAGTCAGCACAGCTCTGTGCAAACCCTCAGACAAATCCACACACCAGGGTTTCTCAGACCCACCCAACCTTCCTCAGCTGATGGACACTGCTAGGTGTAGATAAAAATCACAACCCAATTCCCCTGTGGAGGAGAAACACTGCCTGTCAGTGCCTGATGGACAAGAAACCTGTGGGCCTCCACGTGAGTCTCCTACTCCCCCACCCCGTATCCAAGCCCCCTCGTGTCCTCTTGTGCAGAGGGAACTGCCAATCCACATACACCAGGGGCCATTCAGCTGGAGGGCTACCCTAATTTTCAGAGGCAGAACCATGTAAACCAGAGGTTCCCGACTGTCTCGTGTCACACAGCCCTTGAGGTCTCCAAAACTCTTAACAAGTATGTATATGCTACTAACTTAGTAGCCACTGGAAAGCCAAAGATAGAAGCTGAGACAGAATTACTTTATTTCAGCAGCTCACCCCTTCAACCCCACCTGTCAGCAGAACCAGGAGCCGCCCACAAGAATCAGGAAAGCTCTCCAAGCAGTGGTAGGTCCTGGGCCAGGGTGTCCACTATCAAGGCAGGAGCCTGGCTTGGATGATCACTAGCATAGAGCACGGTTCCCAGGGTTCATGCTCCCAGAACCCCGTGGGCACATGGGAATGTTCCCGGATGCTGCATGGCCATCACCCCACAGGAAAGCCTGGGCAATGGCACCAGGAGGGCACCACGCAGAGGCAGGAAAGGGACCCCGGTGGTGGGACACAAGCTGGCAGCACTCCTGATGCTCCTGGTCCTGCCACCACTGGGGCCAGGCCCTGATGGATTGCGGGGACAATGTGCAGCCCCAACCTGCACCACTTGACACAGAAACCAAGACCAGACTTCGTCCAGCAACAAGCCAGATGTGGTCCAACGTGTGGTCCTCCACACACTGGGGCTGAACCAGGGTCTGTCCACAGCCTCTGTAGTCCCAGGAAGCCCTCCAGGGCTCGCTCTTGAACCCAACTGGGGGCACAGTAGATGCTCTGTATAATGACATTTACAAGAACAGACTACACAGAAAGAAGACAGGGGAAGAAGACACAAACAATATTCACACTATTTATTTTTGAAGCGAAAATTTTGAAATTTTGAGATATTTGAAAATATAGACTATTTATTTTGTTTTCATGCATTTTTCAGATTTTCTAAACTATATAGGTATCATCAGGATAAACTTTTTAAAGCAATGGTTGACTCACAAAGCCCTGAATTCCTCTCCACCTAAGAGGGCTGAAGTCTGAAAAAGGGTATCTCAAACTCAAATGCCTCCAGGTGCCTGGCAAGTTGAGGAAATGAGAGCGGAGGTGGGCATGAGGCAATAGGGAGTGGTAGGGACTGCAGAAAACCAGCTGCGCTGAGAGAAGCAGTTCACTCCCATCTCCAGCTGTTGCCTCGATAATCTTAAAGCATCATAAAAGCTCTGAGGGCAGTCCTATTCTGCAGACAGAAACAGGAGGCAGAACCCAAGATGACACAGCAAGCAGCAGCTGCCAGGGGCCTGTGGGAGGATACAGAATATGCAGGAGCGCGGGGCCCGGGCGCCACCTGCCGGCCGCGAAGGCCCGTCCCACACTGGCCGCGCCAGCCCACGCCACACTGGACGTGGGCCTGAGCAGCAGCCCTGCGCGCCAGAGCCACAGAGAGGGATCTCCAGGGGCCTCCTTTCACCTGCTCAGCACAGCCGCTGCCCAGCCTCGCAGAGGCGTTGCCAGGGGCTTCGGGAGCCGTGAAAGCCCGCCAGGGTGTGAAAATCTCCGCCCATCAATCTGGAAAGCACGCTAGTAAAAAAATGGGCACACTCAGCCGAATCTTTACGACCGACCCTCTGGTAGGGGCAAAGATTGCTATTTAGAAATTGTCTTCATTAAAATTAAGAAGTTCTGGTCTTGTAAGGCACCATAAAGAAAATGAAAACAAATGGGGATGGGGGAAGATACTTGTGCAATACATATACTTGAAAAATGATTTGCACTCAGAACACACACACACACACATATATACATATACACATATATGTATGTGTATGTATGTGTACATATATACACATATATACATATGTGTATGTATGTGTAGATACGTGTATATGTATGTGTGTGGGTATATGTATATATAGATAGATAGATATAGATAGATGATATAGATATAGATATAGATATAGATATAGATATAGATATAGATATAGATAGATATAGATAGATATAGATATCTCAACCAAAAAGAAAAAACACAACTGAATAGCTTAAAACCTAAACCTTGCTACTTCGTATAAAAAGAGCCAGGAAGGCCAGTAAATGTGGAAGAAAATGTCCAACTTTGTTTTCAAGGAAGCATCCATTAAAACTGATACGCAATTTCCCACTCAATAAATCAGCAAAAATTAAAATCTCTGTCGGTATAGAGTGTTAGGAAAGAGAAAAAAAAGAACTTTCATATACAGCTAGTGGAAACCTCAAATGGAGCAATCACTGGAACCCCACTTGGCATCTAATAAGGGTGGAAATCTAACAGAGGGGCTCTCCTGTGGCACAGCACACTTGTCCTTCATGTATATGCTCAAGAGAAATGCAAACACAAGTGTACTGGGACCCATGTAAAGAATGTTTGTAATAGAAAAAAAAAAAAAACCTGAAAACCACCCACATGGTCATTTACTGGAGAGGGAAAGGGTAAGCCAACTGGCATGTTGGCTTACTAGTCCCATGTGAACTAGTAGACAGCAAGGAAAAGAAATGGCTGCACATGCATGCATGAACCCTCAAATCAAATGTCCACATAGCTGACACATACGTAGGATTTACATAAAGCTCATTTACATAAAGTTCAAAAAATGGTAAAACTAAATAATGTTAAGACAGTGTTTCTCAACCTATATTTCATTATCACCTTCCAAAGGAGACTTTTTAGAGATTATTTTCTTTAAAATTCTAGCCTCCCATGAAATTTCAGTTCCACAGATACAGGATACATCTGTTCATATATTGCGACTCTTCAGGGCACCACAAATCACTGTGTTATCTAAGTGGTTTTTTTGCCTGTCCCTAACCAGGAACCAGTTTTCACCTCCATGAAATAATATTGCCTCCTTGAAAATGCATGGGTTAAATCATGTGAAATCATCTATATTCAGTTTCACATGGTTTGACTAATACATTGTTTAAAGTACATACACTGAGAGTAGTAAGTCAATCAGAGAAAGACAATTATCATATGATCTCACTCATCTGTGGAATTTAAGAAACAAAACAGAAGATAGGGGAAGGGAGGGAAAAATAAAATAAGATGAAATCAGAGAAGGAAGCAAACCATAAGAGAGGCTGAACTCCAGGAAACAAACAGGGTTTTGCTGGAGGGAGGTGGGGGTTGCTGGGTTAACTGCATAATGGGCATTAAGGAGGGCACATGATGTCTTGAGCACTAGGTGTTATATACAACTGATGAATCACTGAACTCTACCTCTGAAACTAATAATACACTATATGTTAACTGAATTTAAATAAATAAAATTTTAAAAATAAAAATAAATTTAAAAAATAAAGTATATATGCAGGAGGGTAAACTATAAAGAAAAGCAAAGGATTGATTAAAACAGATTTTAGAAGTATGACAACCTCTAGTATGGAGAAGCTGGGGGGCAGGATCAGGGAGGGATACACAAGGAGGGGAGGGGTTGCTTCCAAAGTACTTGTAATGTTCTCCTTCTCAACCTAAGTGAGGTAGATATATTGTTTTATTATGAATATTTAGGCTGCACAGATGTCTTTTATACACTCTTGTTTAAGACATAGTTCAGCATTTAAAATTTCAGAAGAGTGTAATTCAGATGTGTACTACAGCACATTTTCTATGTGTTGGTCCATGTTTTTAGGCGTATCCAGGTACAACAAATATTTGTTAAACACCCACCCCTTACCAGTTGTGTAATTGTGAGCAAGCTCCTTAACTTGGGTGTCTTGGCTTCCCCATCTGCCAAAATGGGGATAAAAATAGCATCTACTTAAGTGGGGTACCATGAAGCTTAAATGAATTAACCTCTGTAAGGTGCCTGGCACAATGCCTGCCAACTAAGCTGCCACAGTTGAGTCTCAGGAAGATGACTTCCCTGGGGAGTTTGCAGACCTCGGACCTGGGAAATCAGCCAAGGGTAAGCTCAGTGAATTGAGCCAAATTCATCTGGGGACCACCAACCCCTTTCTAACTAGCAATCACTATGTAGATATATCAGAACCCATCTGAAGTTCTGGGCTGAGGATTATTCTATCAGTCTAAATTTCAACAGCCAACTTGTGAACTTTAGCCCCTGAAATACACCCATTTGTTCATTCTTTCATTCCTTCAACCACTAGCATTTCCCTTATGACTATTGCTGTGCTAGGCTGGATGAGAAACTGGAAAGAATATTTAGAACCCAAACTTCATTCTCAAGAGGCATGCCTAGCTCTCTGGCTCTGGTTCTTTGGTAAATCCAGTCCCCACCAATATGACAAAAGATGTGCAAGACCCCTACACTATAAACCACAAAACACTGCTGGGATAAATGAAAGAAGACCTGCACAAATGGAGAATAAACTGTGTTCCTGGGTTGGAAGACTCAGTACTGTTAAAGTGTCAGCTCTCCCCATATTCATAAAAGATTAATGCATTCTTAATCAAAATCTCAGCAAGCTTTTTGGTAGCAATTGACAAGCTGATTCTAAAATTTTTGTGGTAATGCAAAGGACCTAAAATAGTCAAAATATCTCTGAAAAAGAACTAAAAGAATTTATACTACTTGATTTCAGAAAGCCACAGAAATTGACACTGTGATATGGATATGGAGACAGACACATAGAAAAATGGTACAAAACAGACCCACAAATGTACGGTCAACTAATTATCCACAAAGATGCCAAGGCAGTTCAATGGGAAAAAAAAATCATCTTTTTCAACAAGTAGCAATATGTAAGAAGAAGGAGGAATAGGAGGGTGGTGGGGAGGAGAGGTGAAGGAAAGGGGAGAGGAAGAGGGGAAAGAAGGGGAGGGAAGGAGAAAGGAAGGATCTCAATATTTACCTCTCATCATATACAAAAATTAACTTGGAACAGATCATAAGTATAAATTTAAGAGCTAGAAATGTATAAAATTTCTAGAAGGAAACAGGAGGAAAATTTAATGTTCATGTTGGTTTTAAAGAGATGTTCACAAACTCTCTGATCTTCCTTCTTTCAAGATGTGGAGTTTAATCTTCTCTCCCCAAATGTGATACAGACTTAATCACTTCTAGCAAACAGAATATGGCGGAAGTGATAGAACATCATTTCCAAGATTAGGCTATTTAAAAGACTACAGTTTCTATCTTGGGTTTCTCCCCCTCCCTACCCACTTGCGCATCTCTGTCTCTGTCTCTGTATTCACTCTGGGGGAAGCCAGCTGCCATGTCATGAGGTAGCCCTACGGAGAAGTCAGCACTCCTGCTATGAGGAGAGGCCCATGTGGTGGAGAACGGAGGGCCTGCCATCAATCACATGAGTGAGCTGAAAGTAGATATTGTTTTATTTATGTTATATAGATATGTATTTTAAATATCTTTAAGATAGATATTTGTCTTTTATATAGATACTTATAGATATATAAAGATATAAAATCTTTAATAGAGATGCTTATCTATTTTATATAGATATTTATTTCATCAAGCCTTAGGATGACTGCAGCCCTATGAGAGACTGAGCCAGAACTACCCAGCCAGGGTGGTCTCAAATTCCTGACCCATGTGAAAATAATAAATGTTTGTTGTTTGAAGCTGCTAAGTTTGGGAGTTATTTATGCAGCAATAAATAACAAAGACAGTAATCCTGGATTTGGCAAAAAAAGCCTTAAATATGACACAAAGAGCATGAATTACAACCAGAAAAAAAAAATCAATCTGATTTGATAAAAATCAAAACTTCTGCTCTCTCAAGGAAACTTCAACAGCATTTCTCCCAGTTCCTTCCACTAAGTACAACTAAAACCCTGGATGTAACACAGCTGAGACATCCCTCATAGAAGGGATGTCTCAGTCAAACCCAGACTGCCACAGAGTAGCACAGACTGGGTAGCTTAAACAACAGACTTTTATTTCTCACAGTTCTGGAGGCTGGGAAATCCAAGATCAAAGTGTTGTCGGATTCAGTGTCTGCTAAGAGCCTTCTCCTTGAGTTGCAGACGGCTGCCTTCTTGACACATCCCTACATGGTCTTTCCTCAGTGCATGCTTATGAAGAGAAAGAGAGCTCTGGTGTCTCTTCTGAGTTGTACAAGGGTACTAATCCCATCATGGGACCTCCACCCTCAAGACCTCATCTAAACCTAATCACCTCCCAGAAGCCCCGCCTCAAAATACCATCACACTGGGAATTAGAACTTCAGCATGTGAATTTTGAAAAGATACAAACATTCAGTCTGAAACAAAGACTCTGAAAGATGGAAGGCAGATTGGTAATGCAATGGTAGCAGAGAGACCCGTCCAGTCTAGAGATAGCACTTTGCTGCCTGTCAACATGCAGTCAGTGAAAAATGCATAGTCCTCCCCCTGCCCAGTAGTAGCTGGTGGCCCCTGCTTTCCTGCCCTCCAAGCATGGCACCAGCAGAGACTGAGTGGACTGTACCCCCCCCCACCACCAAGGGTAGCAGATAGCCTATGGCAGCACAGCAACAACAAATAACCTGGGGCATTTTCTACCCCCTGCCAACTGTTAAACAGCGGGGGGAGTCTGGACTTCAACCCACCACTCAACAGCAGCTGAAGCCTCAGAGATTCCTCCCCTGTGGATAGCATCAGTGGAAAACACAGAGGAAGTTTGGACCTCATAGTGGTAGGCAATGCCCCTCACTCTCCAAACTAGGAAATGGTGGGAGGGTTTTGGAGAGAACAAAACTAGGGAAAGGGATCCCCTAAACCTGTATAGGGTATTTTGGATAGACAGCTGATTGACCCAGGTTTTCAGAGCAGCCTTTGAATAACACACGTAAAAAGTAGACCAGAAAAGCACTGCAAGGACTTGGAAATGAAATTGTCATTAGAACAGTTCACAAAAGTAGGCCAAGACCAGCATACTAACCTAAATAGAATGACTGTTTGCTAAAATAGACTATTTCAGTAGGATCCAGAGTCTCATAACATAATATCCACAATGCCCAGGATACAATAAAAAGTCACTCATCTTACCAAGAGCCAGGAAAATTACAACTGGAAGGGGAAAAGACAAACAACAAATGCCAACACCAACATGACCCAGATGTTAGAATTATCTGACAAAGATTTTGAAGCAATCATCATAAAAATGCTTCAATAAGCAATTATGAATACTTTTGAAACACATAAAAATTAAAAATCTCAGTAAAGAAATAGAAGATATAAAAAGAACCAGAGGGGAACTATAGAATTAAAGAATTAAATAATCAAAATTAAGAACTCACTGGATGGGCTCAATAATAGACCGGAGATGAGATACGAAAAATTACTGAAGACGGATCAATAGAACTTATTCAGTCTAGGGGTGCCTGTATGACTCGGTTAAACAGCCAACTCTTGATTTTGGCTTAGGTCACAATCTCAAGGTCATGAGATCAAGCCCCACATCAGGTTTCACACTCAGCAGGGACTCTCTCCCTCTCCCTATGTCCCTCCCCCTGCTTGTGTTCTTTCTCTCTCTCTCTAAAATAAATAAATAAATCTTTTTTATTTGGTCTGACCAACAAAGAGAAAATAAATGGGAGAAAAATGAACAGAGAGCCTCAGAGACGTATAAGACAATAACAAAAATCTAACATTTGTTTTATTGAAGTCCCAAGAAAAGAAGAGAAAGTGTGGAACAAAAAACATATATATTTGGAGGCATAGTGGTTAAATATTTCTAATATTTGGTGAAAAGCATAAATCTAATCATCCAAGAAGTTAATAAATCAAAAAAAGGGAAAACCTGAATAAATCCACCCAGGACATATCATAATCAAACTTCTGAAAAATAAAGATAAGAAAAAATTCTGAAAGTGGCTAGAAATAAATAATTCATTGCATATAGAAAAACATTTCAAATGACAGCAAATTTCTTATCTGAATCCAAGGAGACCAAAGGAAGTGACACAACATTTTTCAAGTGCGGAAAGAAAAGAACTGTCAATGCCAAACTACATGAAGGTAATATATCCTTTAAAAATGAGTGAGAAGGGCACCTGGGTGGCTCTGTGGGTTAAAGCCTCTGTCTTCAGCTCAGGTCATGATCCCAGGGTCCTGGGATCGAGCCCCTGGGATTGAGCCCTGCATTGGGTCTCTGCTCAGCAGGGAGACTGCTTCCTCCTCTCTCTCTGCCTACTTGTGATCTCTGTCTCTCAAATAAATAAATAAAAATGAGTAAGAATTAAGTCACTCTTAGGCAGAGAAACACCTAGAATTTGTTACCAGTAGATCAACTTCTAAAAAATGGCTAAGGTCAATCTCCAAATAGAAAGGAAATGGTAACAGAAGGAATCTTGGAACATCAAAAACAAACAAAAAAAAAAAAAAGAAAGAAAGAAAGAAAGAAAAGAAAAAAGAAAGAACAATGAAATGGGTAAAAAAAAAAATTCAAGTAAGGGTAAATATAATGTTATCCTTCTCCTTATAAATTTTTTAAATTATTTGATAGTTGAAGTAAAAATTATAGCATGATCTGACGTGATGCTCAATATATGTAGAGGAAATACAACAACTATATTTTAAAGGTGAGGAAGGAAAAAGTACAGAAATGAAAGTAAGTTTTCTACTTTCTTTGCAGCCTTAAAATGTCAGTACTAGTAGTCTATGATAAGTTGTGTACATATATGTCAGCCTTGGAGGAAACCACTAAAATAAAAATATAGAGAGACATACTCAAAAAAACTACAGAGAAATCATAACTTAAGTCCCCCAGAATGTTCAAGCAACCCAGAGGCAAGCATGAGAAAAGGAACAGAGAGGAACAGGAAACAGAAGGAACAAACAGGAAAATATAAGAAATACTGAAATTTGGAAACATTGACGATCCCTAAATCTCTAATTTGGATATGTGCATAACAGTCACCTCCTTTGAGGCTCCTTACCTGAACTAAGCTTTAAAATGATATTTATATAAGTAAATCAAGGTGGAATCCTAAAAATAAATGTTCAGGTAACCCACAGAAAAGCAAGAAAAGAGTAGCAAAGGAATGAAAAACAAAGGAAACAAACACAAAACAAATAACATGGAAGACTTAAGCCCTAACATAGCAGCAATTACTGCAAACATAAATGGTTTAAACATACCAATTGAAAACAGACTGGCAAATAAAAAAAACACAACCCAACTATATGTTACATAAGACACTTATTTCAAATTTATCCATAGGTAGGTTGAAAGTTAGTGGATGGAAAAAGATACATCCTGCAAACATTATTTTTTTAAAAAGCGGAGTGGCTACATATTAATATCATGTAGAATAAACTTCAAAGAAAAAAATGCTAGTGACAAAGAGGAATATTATGAGATAAAAGAGTTGATCCACTGGAAAGATACCATGATCCAAAATATGTGTGCACCAAACAGCAGAGCCACAAAATACATGAAGCTGAAAGAAGTAGACAAATCCACAACCATAGCTGGGGACTCAAGCATCCTGTCTCAGCAATTAATAGAACTAGACAGGAAACCAGTAAAAACATGGAAGAACTGAGCAATAGGATTTAACTGACACTCATATAACACTCAAGCCAACAACAGCAGAATACACATGATTTCCAAGTGTCCATGGAATATTCACCAAGACAGACCACTTCCTGAGTCATAGAGCAAACAGTAACAAATATTTAAAAATTGAAATCATGTAGAGTATATTCCTTGATCATAATGGAATTAAAATAGAAATAAATAACAGGAAAATCTTCAAACACTTGGTAACTAAACTACACAGTTCTAAATCATCCACAAGTCAAAGAAGAAGTCTCAAATGAAATTTAAAAACACATAAAAATGAATAAAAATGAAAACACAATGTATCAAAATTGGTGGGTTTCATCTAAAGCATCACTGAGAGGGGAATATTAGAAATGCTTACATTAGAAAAGAGGAAGTATTCATATCAATAATCTAAGTTCCCACCTCAAGAAACTGGGAAAAGAAGAGCAAATACATCCAAAGCAAGAAGGAAGGAAATAAAAAAATAACAACAAAAATCAATGAAACTGAAAATAGGGGGAAAATAGACAAGATAAAATAAAAAGCAGCATTTGAAAAGATCAATACAATTTATAAATATTGAATAAAATTGATAAAAGGAGAAAGAGAAAAGACACAGTTACCAATATCAGGAATGAAAAGGGAGATATCAATACAGATGCTGCAGCCATTAGAAGCATAAAAAGGGAATATTATGAAAACTACCCACATAAATTCAACAACTTGGAAGAAAGCACCTGTTCCTTAGAGAGTCACAAACTACCTAAATATACCCAGAATGAAATAGATAACCCGAATAAATCCTATGTCTGTTAAAGAAGTTGAATCTATAAATACTTCCAAAAAAGAAATTTCCATGTCCTGATAGTTTCCCTGGAGACATTGGTCAAACATTTAAAGAATTAACACCAATTCTATACAATACAATCTCTTCCAGAAAAGAGAAGAGAGGGGAACACTTCCAAACTCATTTTATGAGGACCTGAAACCAAAATCAGACAAAGACCATATTTTAAAAGAAGAAAACTATAGACAAGTACCTCCCATGAACTTAAATATAAAATTCCTCAACAAAGTATTAGCAAAGTAAATTGAGCAATATTTAAATATAATTATGCTCCATGCCCAATTTATTCAAGGCATACAAGGCTGGTTCAATACTTGAAAAGTGATCAATATAATCCACAGTGTCAGTAGGTTAAAAAAAGAAAACTTGTAATCATATTAATAGATGTAGAAAAAGAATTTTATAAAATTCAATATCCATTCATAATAAAAACGCTCAGAAAACTAGAAATAAAGAGGAACTTCTTTAACTTCTTTTGTAGAAAAAGAAATCCTACACCTAATATCAATAGTTAACAGTAAAAGACTGAATATTTTCCCCTTAAGATCAGGAACATGGCTCTCACAAATGTTATGCAACATAGCGATGGAAGTCTTGGCCAGAACAATAAAGCAAGAAATGCAATAAAATGTGCACAAATGAGAAAGGAAGAAATAAAATTGTCCTGATTTGCAGACAACATGATTATCTACATTGAAAATCCTAAGGCATCTATTAAAAATAAAGTTCCTGGATTGGGGTGACTGGGAGGCTCTGTCATTAAGCATCTGCCTTCAGTTCAGGTCATGAGCCCAGGGTCCTGGATTGGGCCCCACATTAGGCTCCCTGCTCAGCAGGAAGCCTGCTTCTCCCTCTCCCACTCCCTCTGCTTGTGTTCCCTCTCTCACTGTTTCTCTGTCAAATAAATAAATAAAATATTTTAAATAGTAAAATAAAATTATAAAATTCCCAGAACAAGTGAGTTTAGCAAGGTTGCAAGATAAAAGATGAACAAACAAAAAGCAATTGTGTTTCTATGTACTAGCAACAAAAAGTGGAAATATGGGTTAAAAACAAAAAACCATTTACAATCTATTCAAAAGTTAAACATCTAACTATAACATAACAAAACATACATAGAACGTGTAGGCTGGAAATGACAAAACACTGATGACAAACGTCAAAGAAACTTTAAATAAATGAAAAGACATTTTCTGTTTGTGGATTGGAACACTCACATATTAAAGATGTCAATTCTCCCCAAATTGATAAACTCCATCTATCAAAATGGGTTAATTAAAGTCTGTGAAAATGCCAGAAAAACTTCTTTGTAGATATAGAGAAGATTGTTTTTAAATTTAAAACCCTATCAAAAAAGAAAAATTAAGAGGAACCACCTAACTGGGGTTAAAACTAACTCATAGCTACAGTAAGCCAAGACTGTGTGCTACTGAAAGGGAGGCAGACAAAAAAAAAAAAAACAGTGTAACAGAGTAGACTACTCCAGAAATCAGGAACCCCAGATAGAGTCACACAAATTCACCCTAGTGATTTTTTACAAAGGTACAAATTAGTTCAATGGAAAAAGTATAGGCTTTTCAACAAATAATACCAGGACAATTGCACATCCATTGGCAAAAACGTGAACCTCTACCTAAGTCCCATGCCTTATTAAAAAAGTAATTCTAAGTGGACAATGGATTTAAATAAAAAATATAAAACTATTTAAAATTTTTAAGAAGAAACAAAAGACAATATCTTCAGGACATAGAGCTAAGCTAAGTGTCCTAAGACATAAAGCTAAAAGCACAGAGAAAACTGGATAAATTGAACATCAAAATTAACATGTTTGCTCCATGAAATAAGCTAAGAGGATGATATCCACAATGAGCTATCAACACACATCAATTAAAATGGCTAAAATTTAAAATAGTGACAAAACCAAATGCTGAGAATGCAAAGAAAGAATCTCTCATACATTTCTGATGGGAATATAAAATGATACAGTCAGTCTGGAAAACAGTTTGATGGTTTTTCAATGAGCCTAAACATGTGCTTACAAAATAACCTAATAGTTGCACTATTGGACATTTAGCCACCCAAAAATGAAAACTTACATTTACACAAGAACCTACACACAAATGCTCACCACCACTTTTTCATAATAGCCCAAACCTGACAACAATCAAAATTTCCTTCAATGGGTGAATGCTTGAAAAGAAAATCTCTGGTGCATCCACACAGTGAAATAGTATTCAGCAATAAAAAGTAACCATTAATACACACAACGTAGATGGTTCTCGAGGAAATTATCCTCAGTGGGAAAACATCAATATCAAAAGTTTGCATGCTGGGCACCTGAGTGGCTCAGTCAGTTAAGCATCTAATTTTGGCTCAGGTCATGATCCTAGGGTCCTGGGATTGAGTCCCACCTCAGGCTTCCTACTTTCAGCGGAGTCTGCTTCTCCCCTGTCCTTTCTCCCCTGACTCCTCTCAATATCTGTCTCTCTCTCTCAAATAAATTACTAAAATCTTAAAAAAAAAAACAGGTGCATATGGTATGATTCTATATTTTATATGGCACCATATGACATCTTGGAAATGATGAAACTCTAGAAATGAAGGACAGTTAATGGTTCCTAAAAGACAGGGGCATGGGAAATTTTCAAGGTAATGGAACAGTTCCATATCTGATCATAGTGCTACATAAAAACATATATGAGATCTAATTGCATAGAACTATGCACATACACACACAAATGAGTGCATATAAAAACTGCTGAAAATGGAATGAGGTCCATAGTCTAAATAACAGAACTGTATCATGTCAGTTTCCTGAGTTCAATATTGTACTGCAATTACATAACATGGCCCCATTAGTGGAAGGTGGGGGAAGGGTAAATGAGACTCTCCCTACTATTTTTGCAACTTTCTGTGAGTCTGTAGTTATTTTCAAATTAAAAGGTTTTTAAAAGCTAAAAAAAGTTAAAAAATGAAAATGCAATCCACACATGAGAACAAAATATCTGCAAAAACTTATATTTGACAAAGGACTTATGTCATTAATCCATAAATTAATCTTAGGACTTAAGAAAAATACAAGTAGCCCAATTTAAAAAAAAAAAAGGACAAAATATTTGAACTTGCTGTGTCCTCACATGGCCTATTCTCCTCTTCTTGTAAGGACACCAGTCACACTGTTTAGAGTCCACTCATTTAACCTTAATTACCTCTTTAAGCCCCTATCTCCAAATGCAGTCACATGGCAGGTTAGAGTTTCAACATAACATAACATAACATAGCATAATGGCTACTGTACTTAATGATGTATGAGGGGAAGTGGGCAGGCAGATGTTACTGCGGAAGAGCTAAATCCTTAATCACCATGAGTATCAAGAAATAACACTATAGGGGAGGAGTAAGATGGTGGAGGAGGAGGAGACCGAAATATCATCCAGACTCAGGACTCCAGCTAGATAGTTACCAAACCATTCTGAACACCTACAAACTCAACAGGAGATATTAGAGAAGAAGAGCAGCAATTCTAGGAACAGAACCACTTTCCAGAAGGTAGACGGTGTGGAGAAATGAACTTGAAGTGATGCAAAGAAAGACCACGAGGGGTAGGGGCTGGCTCCCGGCAAGTGGTAGAGCAGCACAGCACAAAATCAGAACTTTTAGAAGTCTGCTCCACTGAGGGACATTGCTCCAGAGGCTAAGGGATGGTGGGGGGGGGAGGTCCTCGCAGGAAGTGTGGTCTCAGGACCTGTGGGGCCATAGAAAGACCATGGGTGCCTGAGTGCAACAGAGCTCCCAGGTATTAGAGTGGGGAAGCCAGCTGCAGAGACAGAGCCAAGGAGTGTACTCTCAGCTAAGGGTTACCTTAAACTGTGATCTGAGGCACAGTTGGACCACTACTCTTCGAGCAGAGTCCACACAAGTGGCAGATCTGGAGAGACCCCCACCTTCTTCCTTTGGTGTGGGAGTGAGCTGCAGGATCTGCTGGGTTTGGAAACTCCAAATGGGGCTGTGTGCCAGAGATAGAAATGCTTGGTCACAGGCTAGGTAAGCACAGAGTGCAGCTAGAGATCAGGGAGACAGGAGGACAGGAGGGCAGGAGGACAGGAGGACAGGAGGGCTTTTCTTTGAGGGCACACCAAGGAGTGGGGCCCTCAGCTCTCAGCTCTGATAGGCCAGAGATTGGGAGGCTGCCATCTTCATTTTCTGCCCCCAAACCTGAAAGGAAAGTGTTCAGGGAACAAAAGCTCCCGAGAGCAAACCCGAGCAGATTACTTAGCCTGGCTCCTGGCAAGGGTGGTGCAATTCCACCTCGGACAAACACACTTGAGAATCACTGCAACAGGCCCCTCCCCCAGAAGACAAGCAAGAACATTCAGCCAAGACCAAGTTGAATGATAAGAACTCCAAAAGCTAGGGGAAAGCAACACATAGAATTCATGGCTTTTTTCCCATGATCTTTTAGTCTTTCAAAAATAGATTTTTTTTAAATTTTATTTTTTCTTATGCTATTTTTTAATGTTTGTTCTTTCCTCTTTCAACCTTTTTTAAACTAGTTTATCTTATCAATACCTTTTTATTTTTTATTTTTTTAAAGATTTTATTTATTTATTTGACAGACAGAGATCACAAATAGGCAGAGAGGCAGGCAAGGAGAGAGGGGGAAGCAGGTGCCCTGCTGAGCAGAGAGCCCAATGTGGGGCTCAATCCCAGAACCCTGAGATCATGACCTGAGCTAAAGGCAGAGACTTTAACCCACTGAGCCACCCAGGCACCCCTTATCAAAAGCTTTTTAAAAATCTTTTTAAATTTTCATTGTTATAGTTATATTTTAACCCTCCATTGTATTTAACCTTATTTTTTGCATACATATAGGTATTTTTTCCTTTTAAAATTTTGAGATACAATTTCTTCTAATAGAACAAAATATACCCTAAATCTAGCACATGGCTTTGTTCTTGTCTCCAGCCTAATCACATTCTTTCCTCTTTTTTTTTTCTTTTTTCAACATCTTCTTATCTTATCAATTCCATTTTTAGAATCTTTTTTAACTTTCATCTTTACAGTCATATTTCATCCCTTCATTGTGTTTACCCTTATTTTTGTATATATATGTGTGTTTCTTTCTTTAAAATTTTGGGAGGTAGTTTCTTCTAACAGAATAAAATACACCCAAAATCAAGTGTGTGGCTCTCTTCTATTCATCGGTCAAATATATATATATTTGTTGTTGTTGTTGTTTGTTTGTTTCTTTTTTCCCCCTTTCTTCTCCCCCCAGTTTTGGGTCTCTTCTGATTTTGTTAGTGTATATTTTTCTGGGCTTGTTTCTACCCTTTTAGTATTTTGCTTGCTCATTCATCTATTCTCATCTAGATAAAATGACAAGATGGAAAAACTCACCACAAAAAAAAAAAAAAAAAAAGGACAAGAGGCAGTACTGATGGCCAGGGACCTAATCAATATGGACACTGGTAATATGTCAGATCTAGAGTTCAGAATGATGATTATCAAAGTGCTGGCTGGGCTTGAAAAAGGCATGGAGGATATTAGAGAATCCCTTTCTGGAGAAATAAAAGAACTAAAATCTAATCAAGTTGAAATTAAAAAAGCTATTAATGAGGTGCAATCAAAAATGGAGGCTCTTACTGCTAGGATAAATGAGGCAGAGGAGAGAATTAGTGATATATAAGACCAAATGATGGAGAATAAAGAAGCTAAGCAAAAGAAAGACAAAAAATTACTGGACCATGAGGGGAGAATTTGAGAGATAAATGATACCATAAGACAAAATAATATTAGAATAATTGAAATTGCAGAAGAAGAAGAAAGAGAGAGGGGGGCAGAAGGTATATTGGAGCAAATTGTGGTACAGAATATCCCTAATTTGGCGAGGGGAACAAGAATCAAAATCCAGGAGGCACAGAGAACGCCCCCCTTAAAATCAATAAAAATTGGTCCATATCCCATCATCTATAGTAAAACTTACAAGTCTTAATGACAGAGAGAAACCCCTGAAAGCACCTTGGGACAAGAGGTCTATAGCATCCAACAGTAGAAATATTAGAGTCATAGCAGACCTACAACAGAGACCTGGCAGGACAGAAAGGACTGGCATGATATATTCAGAGCACTAAATGAGAAAAAATATGCAGCCAAGAATACTATATCCAGCTAGGCTGTAATTGAAAACAGAAAGAGAGATAAAAAGCTTCCAGGACAAACAAAAATTAAAAGAATTTGCAAACACCAAACCAGCCCTACAGGAAATATTGAAAGGGGTCCTCTAAGCAAAGAGACAGCCTAAAAGTAACAGACTGGAAGGGAAAAGAGAAAATATACAGCAACAGTCACCTCACAGGCAATACAATGGCACCATATTCATATCTTTCAATAGTTACTGTGAATATAAATGGGCTAAATGCCTCAATCAAAAGACACAGGGTATCAGAATGGATAAAAAACCAAGACCCATCAATATACTGTCTACAAGAAACTCATTTTAGACCCAAAGACTCCTCCAGATTTAAAGCAAGGGGGTGGAAAACAATTTACCATGCTAATGGACATCAAAAGAAAGCCATATATATATAGATAGATAGATATAGATATATAGATATAGATATAGATATAAGCCATATATCAGATAAATTATATTTTAAGCCAAAGACTATAGTAAGAAATGAGGAAGGACACTATATCATACTTAAAGGGTCTATCCAACAAGAAGATCTAACAATTTTAAATATCTATGCCCCTAATGTGGGAGCAGCCAGTTACATAAACCAATTAATAACAAAATCAGAAACACATCCACAATAACACAATAATAGTCGGGAACTTTAACACCCCCTTATTGAAATGGAAAGATCATCTAAGAAAAAGATCAAGGAAATGAAGGCTTTAAATGACACACTGGACCAGATGGACATCACAGATATATTTAGAAAATTCCATCCCCAAACAACAGAATACACATTCTTCTCTAGTGTGCATGGAAGATTCTCCAAATAGATCCTATCCTGGGTCACAAATAAGGTCTCAACTGGTACCAAAAGATTGGGATCATTCCCTGCATATTTTTGGCTCACACTGATTTGAAAATAGAACTCAACCATAAGAGGAAAGTTGGAAAGAACTCAAATACATGGAGACTAAAGTCCATCCTACTAAAGAATGAATGGGTCAACCAGGAAATTAAAGAAGAATTGAAAAAATTCATAGAAACAAATGAAAATGAAAACACAACTGTTCAAAATTTTTAGGACACAACAAAGGCAGTCCTGAGAGGAAAGTATATAGCAATACAAGCCTTTCTCAAGAAACAAGAAAGTTCTCAAATATACAACCTAACCCTATAGCTAAAGGAGTTGGAGAGAGAACAGCAAAGAAAGCCTAAACCCAGCAGGAGAAGAGAAGTCATAAAGATCAGAGCAGAAATCAATGAAATAGAAACCAAAAGAACAGTAGAACAAATCAACGAAACTAGGAGCTAGTTCTTTGAAAGAATTAATAAGATTGATAAACACCTGGACAGACTTATCAAAAAGAAAAGAGAAAGGACCCAAATTAATAAAATCATGAATGAAAGGGAGAGATCACAACCAACACCAAAGAAATACAAACAATTATAAGAACATATTATGAGCAATTTTATGCCAGCAAATTAGACAATCTGGAAGAAATGGATGCATTCCTAGAGACACGTAAACTACCAAAACTGAACCAGGAAAAAATAGAAAACCTGAACAGACCCATAACCAGTAAGGAGATTGAAACAGTCATCAAAAATCTCACAACAAACAAGAGCCCAGGGCCAGATGGCTTCCCAGGGAAATTCTACTAAGCATTTAAAGAAGAATTAATTCCTATTTTCCTGAAACTGTTCCAAAAAATAGAACTGGATGGAAAACTTCCAAACTCATTTTATGAGGCCAGCACTACTTTGATCCCAAAACCAGACAAAGGTCCCATCAAAAAAGAGAATTACAGACCAATATCCTTGATGAACACCGATGCAAAAATACTCACCAACATACTAGCCAATAGGATTCAACAGTCCATTAAAAGGATTATTCACCCACAACCAATTGGGATTTATTCTTGGGCTGTAAGTTTGGTTCAACATCCACAAATCAATCAATGTGATACAAGACATTAATAAAAGAAAGAACAAGAACCATATGATACTCTCAATAGATGCTGAAATTTGACAAAGTATTTTGTCATACATACATACATACATACATATACATTTGACAAAGTATAGCATCCTTTCTTGATCAAAACTCTCCACAGTGTAGGCATAGAGGGTACATACCTCTATATCATCAAAGCCATCTGTGAAAAACCCACAACAAATATCATCCTCAATGGGGAAAAGCTGAGAGCTTTTCCCCTAAGGTCAGGAACTTGGCAGGCATGTCCTCTATCATCACAGCTATTCAACATAGTACCAGAAGTCCTAACCTCAGCAATCAGACAACAAAAAGAAATAAAAGGCATCTGAATTGGTAAAGAACAAGTCAACTTCTCACTCTTTACAGATGATATGATACTTTATGTGGAAAGCCCAAAAGACTCCACTCCAATGCTGCTCATACAGAAATTCAGTAAAGTGTCAGGATATAAATCAGTGTACAGAAATCAGTTGCAACAAGACAAAAGAAAGAGAAATTAAGGAGTCAATCCCATTTACAATTGCATCCCAAGCCATAAGATACCTAGGAATAAACCTAACCAAAGAGGCAAAGAATCTGTACTCAGAAAAGTACTCATAAAAAAAATTGAGGAAGACACAAAGAAATAAAAAAATGTTCCATGCTCATGGACTTAAAGAACAAATATTGTGAAAATATCTATGCTACCTAAAGCAATCTACACATTTAATCCAATCCCTATAAAAATACCACAATTTTTTTCAAAGAAATGGAACAAATAATCCTAAAATTTATGTGGAACAAGAAAAGACCCCGAATAACCAGAGGAATGTTGAAAAAGGAGACCAAAGTTGGTGGCATCACAATTCCAGACTTCAAGCTCTATTAGAAAGCTGTCATCATCAAGACAATATAGTCCTGGCACAAAAACGGACACATAGATCAATGCAACAAAATAGAGAGCCCGGAAATAGACTCTTAACTCTATGGTCAACTAATCTTCAACAAAGCAAGAAAGAATGCCCAATTGAAAAAAGACAGTCTCTTCAACAAATGATGTTGGGAAAATTGGACAACCACGTGCAGAAGAATGAAAGTGGCCATTCCCTTACACCACACACAAAAATGGGCTCCAAGTGGATTAAAGACTTCAATGTGAGACAGGAATCCAACAAAATCCTTGAGGAGAACACAGGCTGCAACCTCTTCAACCTCAGCTGCAGCAACTTCTTCCTAGAAACATCACCAAAGACAAGAGAAGCGAGGGCAAAATGAACTATTGGGACTTCATCAAGATCAAAGGATTTTGCACAGCAAAGGATACAGTCAACAAAACCAAAAGACAACCAACAGAATGGGAGAAGATATTAGCAAATGACATCAGATAAAGGACTAGTATCCAGTCTATAAAGAACTTATCAAATTCAACACCCAAAGAACAAATAATCCAATCAAGAAATGGGCAAAAGACATGAACAGACATTTCTTCAAAGACATCCAAATGGCCAACAGACACATGAAAAAGTGTTCAACATTGCTCGCCATCAAGGAAATACAAATCAAAACCACAGAGAGATACCACCTCATACCAGTTAGAAAGGCTAAAATTAACAAGTCAGGAAATGACAGATGTTGGTGAGGATGCGGAGAAAGAGGAACCCTCCTACACTGTTGGTGGCAGTATGGAGATTCCTCAAAAAGTTGAAAATAGAGCTACCCTATGACCCAGCAATTGCACTACTGGGTTTTTACCCTAAAGATACAAATCAAGTGATCTGAAGGGGCATGGAGACCTGAATGATGTTTATAGCAGCAATGTCCACAATAGCCAGACTATGGAAAGAACCTTGATGTCCATCAACAGATGAATGGACAAAGAAGATGTGGTATACGTGCACACACACACACACACACACACACACACACAATGGAATAGTATGCAGCCATCAAAAGAAATAAAATCTTGCCATTTGCAATGATGTGGATGGAACTAGAGGGTATAATGGTATGTGAAATAAGTCAATCAGATAAAGACATTATCATATGATTTCTCTGGTATGAAGAATTCGAAAGGCAGGATGGAGGGTCATGGCGGGTAGGGAGGGAAAAATCAAACAAGATGGGATCCAGAGGGAAACAAACTATAAGAGACTCTTAATCTTGGGAAACAAACTCAGCACTTCTTTGGGGGGGGTGGTAGGGATAGGGTGGCTGGGTTATGGACATTGGGGAGGATATGTGCTATGGTGAGTGCTGTGAAATGTGTAAGCTTGATGATTCACAGACCTGTACCCCTGGGGCAAATAGTACATTATATGTTAATTTGAAAGAAAAAAGAAAAAAGAAAACACTACGTAAGTATATTCTTGTGAAATCTGGAGAGGAATACGAGAAAAAAATAGCCTAAAGAATTGGAACATATTTGCCTCCAGATGGAGGAGAATGGGTCAACAACATGCTGATCTTTCATATACATTTTTTAGGATCTTATTTATTTATTTAACAATGAGAGAGAGAGAGAGAGAAAGCACACACAAGCAGGGGTAACAGCTGGCAGAGCAGGAAAAGGGAGAAGCAGGCTTCCCGCCAAGTGAGGAGCCCAATGTGGGACTCAATCCCAGGACCCTAGATCATGTCCTGAGCTGAAGGCAGCCACTTAACTGACTGAGCCACCCAGGTATCCCCTATATACATTTTTAAGTACTATTTGATTTTTGTCAATTTTCACGATGGACACTGTGATGGACTTGCCAATAGCCACTCCCACTTTTCCCATTCCCCCCTGGAAAGGAAGTGGGGAATTGACTCAGCTTAAGGGGTGGGCTTGACTGATACCCAGTAGCTGGCTCCAGAAGAGAAGAACCTTGTCCAGTCTTCTGGAAAAGTCCCAGTATGAAAGATTCATTTGTCACTAGGAAGCAAAGTTCTCCACCATGTGGATAAGCAAACAGGCAGCACCAAATGCTCTAGGGGACTATCTTAATACAAAATTGATGCTGTGGCTCACAGGACTGAGAGATGAGAAGACCTAGGACTTGAATATATCTTTGAGCACCTAAATCACTTAGCTGGGAGACTGTCCTCACTCTGATTTCTGACGTGTAAGCTAATATGTTTTCTTATTATTTACATTGGCCCAAAGAAGATTTTCTCTTATATGTACCATAAAGCCTACAAACAGGGGGCCCCTGGGTATCTCAGTCAATTAAGCATCTGCCTTCAGCTCAGGTTATGGTCCTGGGTCCTGTTCAGTGGGGAGTCTGCTTCTCCCTCTCCCTCTGACCCCAATCGTGTTTGCTTTCTCTCTCTCTCTAGTGCTCTTTCTCTCAAATAAATAAATAAAATCTTTTTTGAAAAAGCATACAAAGAGGTATTACAATATTCATGTATAAAATTACTTAAAGTAAATCTATTTTTTCCTTTTTTTAATTTTATTTCAGTGTTCCAAGATTCACTGTTTATGTACCCCACCCAGTGCTCCATGCAATATATGCCCTCCTCAATACCCATCACCAGGCTCACCCAACCCCCCCCCCACACTGCTCCCCTCCAAAACCCTCAGTTTGTTTCTCAGAGTCCACAGTCTCTCATGGTTGGTCTCCCCCTCCAATTTGCCCCAACTCACTTCCCCTCTCCAACTCCCAATGTCCTCCATGTTATTCCTTATGCTCCACAAGTAAGTGAAACCATATGATAATTGACTCTCTCTGCTTGACTTATTTCATTCAGCATAATCTCCTCCAGTCCCATCCATGTTGATACAAAAGTTGGATATTCATCTTTTCTGATGGAGGCATAATACTCCATTGTATATATGGACCATATCTTCTTTACCCATTCGTCTGTTGAACGGCATCTTGGCTCTTTCCACAGTTTGGTGACTGTGGCCATTTCTGCTATGAACATTGGGGTACAGATGTCTCTACTTTTCACTACATCTGTATCTTTGGAGTAAATACCCAGTAGTGCAATTGCAGAGTTATAGGGTAGCTCTATTTTTCATTTCTTAAGGAATCGTCACACTGTTTTCCAAAGTGGCTGCACCAATGTACATTCCCACCAACAGTGTAAGAGGGTTGTCCTTTCTCCACATCCTCTCCAACACTTGTTGTTTACTATCTTGTTAATTTTGGCCATTCTAACTGGTGTAAGGTGGTATCTCAATGTGGTTTTGATTTGAATCTCCCTGATCATTAGTGATATGAACATTTTTTCATGTGTCTGTTAGCCACTTGTATGTCTTCTTTGGAGATGTGTCTGTTCATGTGTTCTGCCCATTTTTTGACGTGATTATCTGTTTTGTGTGTGTTCAGCTTGAGGAGTTCTTTATAGATCTTGGATATCAGCCCTTTGTAGCATCATTTGTGAATATTTTCTCCCATTCAGTGGGTTGTCTCTTTGCTTTGTTGACTGTTTCCTTTGCTGTACAAAGCTTTTGATCTTGATGAAGTCCCCAAGCTATTAAAACTTATACAGCAATTCAGTAATGTGGCAGGATACAAAATCAATGTACAGAAATCAGTTGCTTTCTTATACTCTAACAGTGAAAATATAGAAAGCAAAATTAGAGAATCTATTCCATTTACTATAGCACTAAAAACCATATGATACCTGGGGGAATAAACCTAACCAAAGAGGTAAAGGATCTACACTCGAGGAACTACAGAACAATCATGAAAGAAATTGAAGACACAAAAGGATGGAAAAGCATTCCATGCTCATGGATTGGAAGAATAAACATTGCTAAACTGTCTATACTGCCTAGAGCAATCTATACTTTCAATGCCATCCCAATCAAAATTCCACCATCATTTTTCAAAGAGCTGAAACAAACAGTCCTAAAATTTGTATGGAACCAGAAGAGACCCCAAATTGCTAAGGAAATGTTGAAAAAGAGAAACAAAACTGGGGCCATCACGTTGCCTGATTTCAAGTTTTACTACAAAGCTGTGATCACCAAGACAGCATGGTACTGGCACAAAAACAGACATATAGACCAGTGGAACAGAGTAGAGAGCCCAGATATGGACCCGCAACTAACTCTGTGGTCAACTAATCTTCGACAAAGCAGGAAAAAATATCCAGTGGCAGGGTGGGGGGGAACAGTCTCTTCAATAAATGGTGCTGGGAAAATTGGACAGCTATGTGTAGAAGAATGAAACTCGACCATTCTCTTACACCATACACAAAGATAAACTTGAAATGGATAAAAGACTTCAACGTGAGGCAGGAATCTATCAAAATCCTAGAGGAGAACATAAGGAGTAACCTCTTCAACATCAGCCACAGCAACTTCTTTCAAGACATGTCTACAAAGGCAAAGGAAACAAAAGTGAAAATGAACTTTTGGGATTTCATCAAGATAAAACGGTATTTTAAAAAGCAGTACTTACAATATGGCCTACTTTTGATATATATGTATATGTGAATTTATATGCAAACATGTTAAAATGTTAATAGTAGTAATTTCTGGTAATACAAATATTTTTATTTTTCTTGCACCCATCATGTTTTATATAGTAACAAATATTACTTGTGTGAGTGGGTAATGGTATCACATTCTTCCCTTCCTTTCCTGATTATCAATCTTATATTGTTTTTAGTTTTATTAAAAACATATTTCAGGAGTGTCTGGGTGGCTTAGTTGGTTGGGCAGCTGACTGGATTTTGGCAGAGGTCATGATCCCAGGGTCCTGGGATTAAGCCCCATGGTAGGCTCTGTGCTCATTTGGGTGTCTGCTTGAGGATTCTCTCTCTCCAAAATTTAGTTGACAGATGAATGGATAAAACACTTTATATACATAAAAAGGAATATTATGCAGCCTTAAGAAGGAATTAAATTCTCATACATGCTATGCTATGGACTGAATTCTATTCCCACCCCCAAATTTCATATATTGAAACCCTAACCCCCAATGTGATATTATTTGGAGATAGGGCCTTTGGGATAATTAGCTTAGGTGATGTCATGAGGGTGGGGACCTGTCCTTATAAGAAGAGAAAGGGACCCAGGAGCTCTCTCTACCTCTGTCATCTGAGGACACAGCAAGAAGATAGCCATCTGCAGGGCAGGAAGAAACCCATCACCAGAACCTGACCATGCTAGTGATCTCAGACTTCCAGTCTCCACAACTGTGAGCAATTAATTTCTGTTATTTAAACCACTCAGTCTATGGTATTTAGTTATGTAACTTGAGATGACTAAGACATACCACAACATAGATAAATATTGAAGACATTATGTTAAATGGAATAAGTCAGACACAAAAGGTTATTGTGTAATTCCACTTATATGAGGTACCTAAAAGAGTGAAATTCATAAAGACAGAATGTGGAATAGAGGTGATGGGGGAGGGTTGGGGACAGGAGACAATGGTGAGTTGTTAATGGGCATAGTTTTGGTATGTGATGATGAAAAGTTCTGGAGATGGATAATGGTGACAGATCCACATTATGAAAGTACTTAATGCCATTAAACTTTTCATTTAAAACTTGTTAAAATGGTAAATTTTATATATATATGTATGTATGTATATATATATATATGTATGTATGTGTATATATATATACACACATTTTTAAACTACAATAAAAAATAAATAAAATAAAATAAAAAATAAAAAATAAAATAAATATAAATAAATATAAATAAAGTAAAAATTTTAAAATGCAACAAAAATACATGGGATGATAATTGACAGAACTGCAAGTAGATACAGATAGATTACTACATAATTATGGGTGGAGATTTTTTTTTTTTTTAAGATTTTATTCATTCATTTGACAGAGACAGCAAGAGAGGGAATACAAGAAGGGGGAGTGGGAGAGGGAGAAGCATGGAATCATGATCTGAGCCAAAGGCAGACAACTAACAACTGAGCCACACAGGCGTCTGGGTTAGACTTTTAAATTGAGGTTTTGATTTGCATTTTCCTAATGATTAATTAGGATATTTGAGGATATTTTCATGTGCTTATTGGCAACTTGTATATCTTCTTTGGAGAAATACTTATATTTTGCCAATTTTATAATTGAGTGGGTCTTTGCTCCTTTTCCTATTGAATTGTATAAGTCTTTGTGTGCTCTGGATATTAATCCCTTATCAGATATATAATTTATAAATATTATTTCTGTTCTGTGGCTTGCCTTTTCACTCTCTTGATGCACAAACTAACAATTTTGATGAAGTCCAATTTATTTTTTTTCTTTTGTTATCTGCACTTTTGGTGTCACAATTAAGAAACAATCACCAACTTGGTAGAGTTGAGCTTCATTCTTTTGCATGTGGCTGTGTTGTTGTCTCAGCACCATTTTTTAAAATACTGACTTTACCCCCTTAAATTATCTTGGCACTCTTCTCAAAAATCAATTCATCTGCTAGTGATCTCTCTCTCTTTCTAACAAATAAACTTAAATCAATCCATCATAAATGTGAGGCTTTCTTTCTAGGATCTCTATTCTATTCCTTCAATCTATATATCTATTCTTATGCAGATGCCACCCTGTTTTGACTACTGTGGCTTTGCAATAAGTTTCAAATTTAGAAAACGTGAGTCCTCCAACTTTGTTCTTCTTTATTGCTTTGGCCATTCAGAGTCCCTTGAAATTCCATATGTATTTTAGGATGAGTCCTTTGATTTCTGCAGAAAATGCCAGTGGAATTTTGATAAAGATTGCTTTAAATCTGTAGATAAATTTGGGAAGTACTGTCATTTTAACAATAATAAGTCATCCAATCCACAAACGTGATATGTTGTTCCATTTATTTAGGTCTTCTTTCATTTCTTTTAGTAATGTCTTCCAGCTTTCAGTATACAGTATTTCTCCCCCTTGGTAAGTTAATTCCTGAGAATTTTATTGTTTTGGTGTTATGTAAATGGAATGGTTTTCTTAATTTCCTTTTCAGATTGTTTATTCCTAGTATATAGAAATACAACTGATTTTTGTGTGTCAACTTTGAGTTACAACATTGCTAAATTCAACCTTTTTTGTGGATTCCTTAGAGGTCTTCTACATATCGTGTTGTCTGCAAACAAAGATAAGTACCTCTTCTTTTCCAATTTGGTAACTGCTATTTTTTCTTTCCTAATTGCTCTGGCAGCACTATAGTGAATAGTGACTAAGTGGACACCCTCATCTTTCTCTTGATCTTAGGAGAAAAGCTTTCAGACTTTCACCAGTGAGTATGATATTAGCTGTGGGTTTTTCACATACAGTCTTTGTCAAAGAAAGAGCATTTCCATCTATTCCTAGTTGAGTGTTTTTATTATGAAAGGGAGTTGGATTTTTCTCAAATTTTTTTTGCATCAGTTCAGATCATGTGGGATTTTTCCTTTATGTTGTATATTACAATGAATAACTTTCATACATTGAAAATGCATACTTGCCCTGGGGATAAATCCCACTTGCTCATGGTGTATAATCTTTTATATACTGGAATTCCATTGGTAGTATTTTGAGGGAACGTTTGCATCTATATTCATAAAGGATATTGGCCTTTTGTTTCCTTGTGGTCTCTTTGTCTCACCTTGGTTTCAGGACAATGCTAGCCTCATAGAATGAGATAGGAAGGGTATCCCCTCCACACGTCACTTTTTGGGAAAGAGTTGAGAAGGATTGATTTCGCACACTATAGTAAAACCATCTGGTCCTAGGTTTTTCTTTGTTGGGAGATTGATGGTCACTGATTCAATCTCTTGTTGTATATCTAGTCTAGTTTTCTATATTTTCTTCAGTAGTTTTGGTAATTTGTACTTTTACTTAAAAAGTTCCCTTTAATCTTGATATTCAACTTCTGGCATACAATTATTCATAGTATTTTCTTATAATCCACTTTATTTGTTTTTATTTTTATTTTTTTTAGATTATTTACTTATTTGAGAGAAAGAGAGAGTAAGCAGGAGCAGGGTGAGGGGTGGAGGGACAGAGGGAAAGGGAAAGGCAGACTCCCCACTGAGCAGGGTGTCTGATGCAGGGCTGGATACCAGGACCCTGATATCATGACCTGAGCTGAAGGCAGACACTTAACTGACTGAGCCACCCACGTACCCAGGCACTCCTCCACTTTGTTATGTCAGTAGTAATGTCCCCACTTCATTTCTGATTTTGATTCAGTCTCCCTCTCCCTCCTTCTCTCTCTCCCTCTTTCCTCTCCTTCCTCCCTCCTGTCACCGTCCCTCTCCCCGCTTCTTTCTCCCTCTCCCTCTTCTCTCTCTTTCTCTCCTCCCTCTCTCTCCCTTCTCCCTCTATCTACTTCATTTCTGATTTTGATTAAGTCTCTCTCTCTCCCTCTCCCTTCCTCTCTTCCTCTCTTGCCCCCCTCCCCTTTTTTTCCCACCCTCCCTCTCAATCTAAGGTTTGTCAAATTTGTAAATATCAAATAACAAACTTTTGGCATCATTGACTTTCTCTACTGTTTTTCTACTCTCTAACTCATATATCTCCACTCTAATCCTTATTTATTTCCCTTCTTTTTTTTAAAAGATTTTATATATTTATTGGACAGAAAGAGCACAAGAGTACAAGCAGGGGGAGCAGCATAGAGAAAGTGAGAAGCACGCTCTTCACTGAGCAGGGAGCCCAACACAGAGTTCAAACCCAGGACCCCAGAATCATGACCTGAGCTTAAGGCAGATGTTTAACCAACTGAGCCACCCAGGTGCCCCTTATTTATTTTCTTTCTTCTGCTTCTTTGAGTTTAGTTTGCTCTTCTTTTTTCTAGTTCTCTAAGATTTACAGTTAAGTTGTTAAGATATGCTTCCTTTCTAATGTAGGTATTTACTGCTAAAAATTTCCCTCTTAGCTCTGCATCCCATAAATTTTGGAATGTTGTATTTTCATTTTATCCATCTCAAGGTTTTAAAAACTTTCTCGTGTGATTTTCTGACCCAATGGTTGTTTAAGAATGTGTTAAATTTTGTGAATTTTATTATTGTGAAATTTCCAGTTTCCTTTGATTATTGACATCTAGTTTTATTCCAGACCACCCCCAAATCTGAACTTTTAGAAGTCTGCTACAATGGGGGATATGCCTGGCTTAAAGGTGCCCAGGTGTCAAAGAAAGGAGGAATCCCAGGAGTGACAGGGTGGTCTGAGGATTCCCTTGGTTGCAAGAAGAATGGGTGTTGCCAATGTGCTGCATTAGTCTCAGGCAGAGGAGTGGAGAAACTGGCTAAGAACAACGGGTTTTGGTGCTGGCTTTCTGCTCTGTTTTGCCATAAACTGTGAACTGCTACATGGTCATGTTACTGCTTTCCTGGGATCAGCCAGCAAAAAGCAAAAACACAGTGAGACCTCTCCCCCAGAGGAACACCACAGTCTGTGCCAAGAGTCCCTAAAATTTGAAGTTCTAAAACTCAGTCACATGCCTGAGTTTAAAAAGGTTGGACACAGACAGGGTGAATGCAAGTTTCAGATGGAAACCAGGGACACAAGAAAGGTGATTGATCTTACATGGGGGTCCTCTGAAGGGTGGGGGCTGTGAATTTTCAGCTCTTGGGATAAAGAGTGGGGTGAGGCCGCATTCATCACACCCATCAGTGCTGAAAGTCTTCAGGAACCAAAACAGCTCCACCTAGTGGAGGCCAGTGCACTTGCACCAAGCCCTGACCCCCTGCATGCTCTAGGAACATTTCCACTGAAAGAAGTCAGCCTTAGAATCAGCCTGCGAATCAGCACAGCAGGCCCCTTCTCCAGAAGACCAGCACAAACAACTCCCATGCAGAAAGTCTACTGATCATAGAACGCTGCAAAGCTCCAGCTCTAGGGAAAACATGATCTAGCTTCCTTTTTATGTCTATTCATTATTTTTTATATTGATTTTTCATTTATTTTCTTATTTTTTCAATTCCTTGTTTTATTTTTAATTTTTTTAATTTTTAATTTTTATTTCTATTAATTTGTTAATTTTTATTTTTACATATATTTTTATATAATTTCTTATTTTTCTGTTTATTTTCATTTTATTTTATTTATTTTGTAGGTTTTTTTTTTCTTTTTTTTCTTTCGGGAGCTAGATTCTTTTAACAAGCAGACCAAAACAAAACACACCCAGGATTTAGTTCTTTTGGTTTTGGGGGGCAGGGGTGTTCTTTATTTTTTTGGTTTTTACTATTTGTTTTCTTTTTCTTTATTCTTTTCTGGACAAAATGATGAGATGTAGAAATTCACCCCAAAAGAAAGAACAGAAAGAAGAACTCATGGCCAGGGACTTAATCAATACAGATATAAGTAAGATGTCTGAACTAGAATTTAAAACGATGATTATAAGGATACTAGCTGGGCTTGAAAAAGCATAGAAAACACTTAATGCAGAATCCCTTAACTCAAGAGAATCCCTTAATGCAGAGATAAAAGAACTAAAATTCAGTCAGGCTGAAATTAAAAATGCCATAATTGAGATGCAAACAGAAATGGAGGCCATAAAAATGAGGGTGGATGAAGTAGAAGAATGAATCAATGACATAGAACATAAAATTATGAAAAATAATGAAGCTGAAAAGAAAAGGGAAAGAAGAATAATTGATCATGAAGGTAGACTTAGGGAACTTAGTGACTTATTAAAAAGTAATAACATTTCTATCAAAGGAGTCCCAGAAAATGAAAAGAGAGAAAAGGGGGCAGAAGGCTTATTTGAAGAAATTATAGCTGAAAGTTTCCCTAATTTGGGAAAAGACACAGACATCAAAATTCAGGAAGCACAGAGAACTTCCACTAAATTCAACAAAATTGTCAATTAATTAATTAAATATCAACAAAATGCCTGTCAAGGCATATCACAAATTCACATATTACACATAGAAGGAAAGAATCCTGAAAGCAGCAAGGGGGGTGGGAGTTCTTAACCTAAAGGGGAAGAGAAATCAGATTCACAGAAGACCTGTCCACAGAAACTTGGCAGGCCAAAAGAAAGTGCCAGGAAATACTCAATGTACTGCATTGGAAAAATATGCAAACAAGAATTATTTATTCAGCAAGACTGATATTCAGAATAGAAAGAGATATTGAGAGTTTCCCAGAGAAACAAAAACTAAAGGAGTTCATGACCACTAGATCAGACTTGCAAGGAATTTTAAGGGGAGCTCTTTGAGTTGGGGGGGGAGCAAAAAAGACTAGAAAGGATCAGAGAACATCATCAGAAATACCAACTCTACTGTTAACACAATGGCACTAAATTCATATTTTTCAATGATCACTCTGAATGTAAGTGGAATAAATGCTCCAATCAAAAGACACAGAGTATCAGAATGGATTAAAAAAAAAGATTCATCTAATATGTTACCTACAAAAGACTCAATTTAGATCCAAAGACACCTACAGATTGAAAGTGAGGGGGGTCAAGAACCCATCTATCATGCTAATGGACATCAAAAGAAATCTGGAAAAGCCAGACTTATCAAAAAAGAAAAAAGAAAGGACCCAAGTAGATAAAATCATGAATGAAGGAGGAGCAATCACAACTAACACCACAGAAAGACAAATAATATGAAAAATTGTATGTCAACAAACTGGGCAACCTGGAAGAAATGGGCAAATTCCTAGAAACCTACAAACTACCAAAACTGAAACAGGAAGAAATAGAAAACTTGAACAGACCCATAACCAGCAAAGAAATTGAATCAGTAACCAAAAATCTCCCAATAAACAAAAGTCCAGGGCCAGATTGCTTCCCTGGGGAATTCTACCAGACACTTAAAGAAGAGCTAATATATATTCTTCTCAAGCTGTTCCAAAAAGTAGAAGTGGAAAGAAAACTTCCAAACTCCTTTCACGATGCCAGCATTACCTTGATTCCAAAACCACATACCCCACTAAAATAGAATATAGGCAATATACCTGATGAACATGGATGCAAAATTCTCAATAAAATACTAGCAAGTCAAATTCAGCAGTACATTAAAAGAATTACTCACCGCAATCAAGTGGGATTTATTTCTGGGTTACAGGGGTGGTTCAACATTCACAAATCAATGTGACACAGCACATTAATAAAAGAAAGAATAAGAAAAGGATAAGAACCATATGATCCTGACAATAGATGCAGAAAAACCATTTGACGATATAGAACATCCTTTCTTGATAAAAACCCTCAACAAAGTAGTGATAATGGAAGATACCTCAACATCATAAAGGTCATATACAAAAGACCCATAGCTAACACCATCCTTAATGGGGATAAAGGTGGAGAGTTTCTACCCTATGGCCAGGAAAAAGACAAGGATCTCCACTCCCACCATTACAATTTTACACAGTTAACTGGAAGTCTTAGCCTAAGGAATCAGAACAACAAAAAGAAATAAAAGACATTCAAATGAAAGGAAGAAGTCAAACTTTCACTATTTTCAGACAATGTGATACACTATGTAGAAAATCAGAAATACTCCACCAAAAAATTGCTAGAATACATAAATTTGGCAAAGTTGCAGGATATAAAATCTATATGCAGAAATCTGTTCCATTTCTATAAACCAAAAACAAAGCAACAGAAAAAGAAATCAAGGACTCAAATGCATTTGCAATTGCACCAAAAACAATAAGATACATAAGAATAAACCTAACTTGGGACGCCTGGGTGGCTCAGTTGGTTAAGCGGCTGCCTTCGGCTCAGGTCATGATCCCAGCGTCCTGGGATCGAGTCCCACATCGGGCTCCTTGCTCGGCAGGGAGCCTGCTTCTCCCTCTGCCTCTGTCTGCCTGTGCTCGCTCACTCTCTCTCCCTCTGTCTCTGACAAATAAATAAAATAAAATCTTTAAAAAAAAAAAAAGAATAAACCTAACTAAAGAGGTAAAAGATCTGTACTCCAAAAACTATAGTACACTTATGAAAGAAATTGAAGAGGACACAAATGTAAAAGCCCTCCATGCTCATTATTGGAAGAACATTGTTAAAATGTCTATACAACCCAAAGCAATTTACACATTCAATGCAATCCCTATCAAAATACCACCAGCATTTTTCACAGAGCTAGAACAAACAATCCTAAAATTTGTATAGAACCACAAAAGACCCCAAATAGCCAAAACAATTCTGAAAAACAAAAATAAAACAGGAAGTATTACCATTCCGGACTTCAAGCTCTATTACAATCCTGTAATCATCAAGACAGTGTGGTACTGGCACAAAAACAGATGCAGATATCAATAGGACAGAATAGAATAGAAAACCCAGAAATGGGCCCACAACTGTATGGTCAACTAATCTTCAACAAAGCAGGAAAGAATATCCAATGGAAAAAAGATAGTTTTTTCAACAAACGGTGTTAGGAAAACTGGCCAGCAACATGCTGTGTACATAGTGTACACATACATACATACATACATACATACATACATACACGCTGTATGCATATACCATACACAAAAACAAATTCAGAATGGAGGAAAGACTTAAAGGTGAGACAGGAATCCATCAAAATCCTAGAAGATAACACAGTCAGCAATCTCTTTGACCTTGGCTGGAGCAACTTCTTATTAGACATTCAGCCAGAGTCAAGAGAAACAAAAGCAAAAATGAACTATTGAGACTTTGTCAAGATAAAAACCTTCTCCACAGCAAAGGAAACAGTTAACAGAACTAAAAGCAGTCTACAGAATAGAAGATACTTGCAAATGACCTATCTGATAAAGAGTTAGTATCCAAAACCTATAAAGAAGTTATCAAATTCAACACCCCAAAAAAAACACAAATAATCCAGTTTAAAAATGAGCAGAAGACATGAATAAACACTTCCCAAAGAAGACATCCAAATGCCTAACAGACACATGAAAATATGCTCAACATCACTCATCATCAGGGAAATACAAATCAAAACAATGATGAGATACCACCTCACACCTGTAAGAATGGCTAGAATTAATGACACAAGAAACAACAGATGTTAGTAGGGATGCAGAGAAAGGGGAACCCTCTACTGCAGCTACTCTGGAGAACAAGGTAGAAGTTCCTCAAAGAGTTAAAAATGATCCATTTTTACCATGATGCAGCAATTGCACTACTAGATATTTACCCAAAGGATACAAAAATTCAGATTCAAAGGGGTACCTGCATCCCAATGTTTATAGCAGCATTATCAACAATACCTAACTATGGAGAGAGCCCGAATCTCCATCAACTAATGAATGGACAAAGAAGATATGGTACATATGTACAATGAAATATTACTCAGACATAAAAAAAAATGAAATCTTGCCATTTGAACCACATGGATTGAGCTAGAATGTTGTATGCTAAGCAAAATAAGTCTGTCAGAGAAAGACAAATACCATATGATCTCACTCATATGTGGAATTTAAGAAGGAAAACAGATGTATGTACAGGATGCGGGGGAAAAGGAGAGAGGGAATCAAACCATAAGAGACTCTTAAGGATAGAGAACAAAGGGCTGATGAAGGGAGGTGGGTGGGGGGTGGGCTAGATGGGTGATGGGTATTAAATAGGGCACTTGTTGTGATGTGATGAGCAGGTGTTGTACGTAAGTGATAGATCACTGAATTCTACTCCAGAAATCAATCGCAATGTATGTTAACTAAACTTTAAATTTAAAAAATTATTTTCTTAGTAGTTATGTTGGTATTACAATTAATATCTTAAACTTATATAGCAACTTAGTTTGAATGGTAAAAACATGTTTCAATAGAATATATTCTGTCCATCCCCTATTATTTTGTCAGTTATATCCTTATATAATTTATGCTCATTAATATAAATTTTCCACTATTGTTTTATGTATTTGCCTTCTTAATCATATAGGGGAAAAGATGAGCTATAAAGTAAAAGTAAATGATGCTGTTTTTCATATTTATGTATGTAGTTACATTTGACAATTTTTTTTATGGCCTTGAGCTACTGTCTAGTGTCTTCGTTTCAGCCTGAAATATTACCATTAGCATTTCTGGTAAGGCAGGTCTACTATTAATGAACTCTCACATATTTTGTTTATCTAGAAGTATCTTAATTTCTCCTTCATTCTTCAAATATACCTTTATCAGATATAGAATCCTTGGTTGAGAATTTTGTGTTTTTTTAAGGACAATAAATATCTCTCTGCCTTCTGGTTTCCACAGTTTCTGGCAAGAATTTGGCTGCTAATCTAAAATTGTACTTGATTCATTGTTTCTCTCTTGCTGCTTTCAAAATTCTGTCTTTTGTTTCAACAATTTGACTATATATGTTGGTGTGGATCTCTGAATTTATCTTGCTTTGAGTTTGTTTTTTTGGATGTGTAGATTCATGTCCTTCAACAGATTTGGGAAGTTTGGGGCCATCATTTCCTCAAATACTTTCTCTGCCCTTTCTTCTCTTTCTAGGATCCTATGATGCATATACTGATACACTTGAGAGTGACCTATTGGTCCCTAAGATTCATTTTTCTTTCAGCTCCCAGATTGAATAATTTCAACTCTCTTAGTCTTTAATTCTCTGATCCCTTTTTTCTGCCTGCTTATATCTGCCTTTGAATTCTTTCAGTAAATGTTTCATATCATTTTGTGTACTTTTGAGCTCCAGGATTTAGTTCCTTTTTATGTTTTCTATCTTTTTAAAATATATTTTTATTTTGTTCTTATGTCATTTTCCTAATTTCCATTAGTTTTCTGTCCATGGCTTCATTTAGTTCATTGAGAATAATAAATCCATTGATTCAATGTTTTTAATAGGTCTAATGTCTGGGCTTTTTCAAGGAGAGTTTCTGTCAATTTTTCCCCCTATGATTTGCCATATTTTCCTATTTCTTTGTATATTTTTAACTTTTCTTTTTAAAGAAATGGACATTCTGGGCATTATAATATGCCTACTTTGGAAATCTGATTCCCCTAGTCCTCAAGGATCAGTGATTTTTGCTTATTGAGTGTGAAGCCATCTGTTTGTGACTTTCCCAAAATATTTTTTGCAAAGTATTGTTGTGTGTGATCTCTGAAGTTTCTGCCCCATTATCTACGTAGTCAAGCAGTGACAGAGAACAATTTCCTTAAATGTCTATCTCCAACAAGGAAAAAAAGAGGGGACTGTCTCTAAATTTTCTGATAGGTGACACCAGGATAAGCCACTGCTGAGGGATGAAACCAATGTGAGTATCTGTGCCAGTTCCTCAGGCATCACTAGACCAGCTCAAATGTACAAATCCAAACATTTTGAGGAAAGATAGCTTTTCTCCACCCTGGCACCAGCCAACTGCTCCAAGAACACAGGCTGCTGTTCCCATAGCCAAAGTTGTGCCCAAAAGTGGAGAGTCATAGTTGGTTCATGCATGCCATGCACAAAAGTTCAGAAGCCTCTCCATGAAGCACTTCTCTGGTTGTTCTAAGTGCCCAAATGTGTTCCAAAGTTCCAAAACACTTTATTTCAATAGTTTTTTCCAGTTTAGTCATTGAATTAGTGGGGTGACTGACTCGACCTCAAATACATTTTAAAAGAATGTTATTAGGTGCATACATATTTAGGATTGTTAATGTCTTCTTGACTGACTTTTATCATTATAGAATGTCCTTTCTTATCCTCCAGTAATATTCATTGTCTTGAAGTCCACCTTGTCTTGTATTAACATAATCACACTAGTTTTCTTATATTTGTGTGATGTATTTCTTAATTTCAACCTATCTGTTTCTATTTATTTTTATCCCCTATAAATCATTTTTAAAACACAATTCAAAAATCTCCTCAAGTCTGAATTAAAAAAAAAAAACTCAGCCTTTTAGAGTAGTTAAGACTATTAATATATAATGCAAATCTTGATTTTTTTTTTCAGTTTAAAGTCTGCTATTTGGCTATTTGTTTAGTATGTATGTCCTCTGTACTTGTTCCTTTGTTCCTCTTTTCCTGCTTCTATTGGGTGATTGATTTTCACATTTGTTTGGTTTTCTTTAATTAAAGAAGTTTAAGCATTGCATTCTGTCTCCATTGGTGGGGGGTGGGTCTGCTATAACTGTGTTTGTTTGTTTTTTCATGTATTCTAGGGAAAATAGTATGCTCCACTCAGCTTATCAGTTTATCTTGCATTACTATCATACCAATTCACATGCAAGTAAGAATCTTACAACGCCCATCTTTTGTAAAGTGATCATATATTTTACTTCTATATATATGTATATATTATTATTGTAGGTATCATTTTTGCTTTAAGCAATCAACAGTCTCTTAAAGAAAAAAATAGTATATTAACCCACACATTTACTATTTCCAGTGTTCTTCTTCTTTCCTGTGGATCTGCATTCTATCTGCATCATTTCCCTTTCAGTCTGAGGAACCTTTACCATTTTCTTACAGTTCAGATCAATTGGGAATGAATTCTTTTATCATTCAGTTACTCTGAAATGATTATATTTTGCTTTCATTTTCAAAGAATATTTCTCCCACACATAGAATGTTAAAACAGCTTTTCCTTCTTTTAGCACTTTAAAAATGTTATTTCACTGTCATCTTTTTTTTTTTTTCCTGTTGAAAAGTCAACTATCATTCTTATTATTGTTGTTATGTATCATGTGTCTTGTTTTCCTGGTTACTTTTAAAAGATTTTCCTTATCTCTGTTTTTTAGCATTTGACTAAGATGTGCCTAAAGTGTGGCCTTTATATTTATCCTGCTTTTGGGGGAATGACATATAGTTAGAAACTTGAAGAATGTCACAGTTTTGTGATTTTCACATTTCACACCACGCACGATCGCTCAGGGGAAACACTAAGGTTGGCCTTGAGTAGAAAGACAAGGTAAGACCTGTGGGCAAGAACTTTATTGTGGTTTCCCAAGAATGAATGGACAAGGAAGGGAAAGAAGGATTAGGACTAGTTAATTTGAAGAATTCCAGTGGGCTCTAGAGCAAAGGCCCTGTCACTGGCTGTCTGGTACCTGGCTTTAGGTTATTAGTGTGGGTGGATAGTGGCCCAGAGTGTGCATATCCAACCAGTAAAGTGGTTGAGGGTGTGAACTTAATTGGATGCTTAAGCTAGCTCACTGGACCCTAGCTAGCCAGGACCTCAAATCTAGGTATAGAGAATTTTTAAGAAACTACATTACCCTGTCACCAAGTTTCTTAGATACATGAGTTGATATTTTTAATCACATTTTGAAAAAGTTTTGCCAATATTTCTCCCAAATTTCTTCCATGTTTTTTTTCCCTCTGAGCATTCCTCTTATTCATCTAGGACTCCACTTAGTATATTTGTTATATTATGTACTGTTGCCTCACAGGTTATTACATCTGTGTTCATTTTTCTTTTTTTTTTTTTCCCCTCTTTGCTCTTCAATTTGTGTATTTCCTATTAACCTGTTTTCAAGTTCACTGATCCTTTCTTTTGCAGTGTTTAATTTTTAACAGACTTTTGAGGGGGCAGAATGAGAGGGAGAGAATCTTAAGCAGTCTCCATCCCCAGCACAGAGGCTACCATAGGGCTCAATCTCACAACCCTGAGATTGTGACCTGAGCCAAAATCAAGTCAGACACAACTGGTTGAGCCATACAGGCACCCCTGCAGTGTTTAATCATTTAAGCCTTTCCATGAAATTAATTTTTTTTAATTTTATGTCTCTTCTAAAATTCCCCACATCTTGATCCTTTGTATTTATCACTTTCTATAGCCCCTTTAAGGTATTTATTTTTTTTAATTCTCATTCAATAACGTTAATATCTTGCTTATTTGTGGGTCTGTTTTTGTTTTCTTTGTTATGTTTCAATCATTCCTGTTTCTTCTTCTGTCTTATGATTTGTAATTGTATCCTGGACATTCTGGATAATATGTTGTAGAGATCCTGAATTACGGAGTTTGGTTTGATAGGCAGTTAAGTCACCAGCAGATCACCTTCTTTGAAGACTTGATTTTAGGCTCTATTAGAATGGGTCTGTTTTAGTTCTGCCCTTAGGCCTAGGGCCTAGACCTGAGTTCTGAGCGAGGTTCTCAACCTAGGGCATGACCTACTAGGTTTTCAATGAAAAGCCTTGAATATTTACTACATCTCCTAACTTGGTGAGACATAAATTCCAAACTTTCCCTCCACAGCACCAGACATCTGCTGAAATCTCAGCTGAGTCTCTCCAGCATTCCAGTCATTGCTTTCTGTTAGATTCCCTGGAATCCTACCCAGTTCATGTGTAATTTAGGAGTCAGCAAAGTATTTGAGGGGAGTGTCAGGCAAACTCAAGGCTCTGTTGTTTCCTTTCTGGGATTTCCCCCTCCAATTTCCAAGCTGCTCCAACAGCCCTGAATTCTGACTTGGCTCCTCAACCTCATGGGACTGCCACTTTTTGTTTTATTTCCTGTTGGCCACATGAGGAATAGTCACTTTAATGTGGATCTTATCCAACGTGTTAACTCTTCTTTCAGTGGATAGAGCCCCTCTAGTTTTTGCCTGTCTTGGTCACTTTCCTCACTTTCCAGTGCATTTCAAAAATGTGTATAATTATCAACAGGAGGGTTTGTCTGATACAAGACACTCTTGCCATTACAGGAAGCCAGATGGTAGTAAGATGTTTAAATGTTATTTAAAATAAAATCCAACTTTCTCTTACTTATCTCAGTAATGGTTACACAAGTCTTCACCTTCAAAATCCATCAAGATGTGTTTGTGTCCTTGGGTCCTTATGTGCTGTTTGCCAATAAAAAGTTCATTACAAGAAAAAGCCAATTTTATGTTGGTACCCAGTTAAAAACCACATGGGCTTTCTTGTGGTCTTCAGATCAAACTCAGATCCCTGCCTCAGAACTTCTCTCCCAGATACAACTCTAGTTTCACTTACAGCTCCTTAAATGAGACACACTAGCTCCTGCTCCTCCCTTTCTATCCCTGCCTCCCACATCCTACATGGATAACTCCTACTTGTTCCTCAGGCTTCAATTTAAGTGTCATTTGTAGAAGCTTTTCCCCGACTGCCAATAAATCCGCCCTCTCTTCCAACTTAGGTGCCCTCTGTTGTGTGTCACAGCCACTAGGTCCCACTCCCTGACCTCCACCTCAGCAAGATCACTCATTACACTAGCTTGCAGTGTCCAATGAGCATCTGAATGTCAAGAACCATATCTTCAAGTATAGCCCAAATAAGAGTTCAAAGAATGTGCAAAATGTTCAAATTCTATGCCATCCTTCTTGTTACAGTTAGCCTTCCTAGGGCAGCTTGCCTTCAATACCCCCCTGCGGCAGTTCCCCAAGGTTGGAGACCTTGAAGAGGCATAGGTTTTATTGTGAGAATCCAGAGAATTGACAGCAACTGGACCCAGCTCCAACACCAGAGGAGACATTCAGGTAAAGCTCTCATTCCTGTCTAAGCCTGCTTCTTCTGTCACATGAAAGGGTGGAACTTTGAGTTCTAATGATTATGTCCTTCCTAAACATAAAAGCTGAATGACTAACCAGATGGTATTAAAGAAGACAAGGAAAAGTTTATTGTGTTGAGCAGACCTTATTTTCATTACAGTACCAGGAAATCATTCTCAGTTTACTTCAGGTGCAGAGGGCTCTGCAGACATTTAGAGCCCCAGTGCTTGTTCCCAAGCAAGGGGCAGCACCTGGACCTATGTTGCATTTGATGGAACAGGATTACAGTAAAACAAAATAGTTATAAAGAAGGTTTTCTAATACATAACTTTCTTTAAAAACTCTAACATTTTTTTTCTAGGTTTACCTTGTCATTACCAAGTATAACTGGTGGGAAAATATGATACTTGATCATCTTTTTCTCAAATTGTTGACTTAGATTTTGCTACTTTTATTTTGAAAAGAAATTATGCCCCATCTCTGGAAATCTAAATGGGGACAAGTAAGGCAATGCATAAATTACAGGTGGGATAGTCTTAGCTCACAACCTAACTTGTTTCCTCTTAAATCTTCCACATTTGGCCTGTGTGTTGCTAGGTAATTTAAGACTCAGGAGATAGCCTCTTGCTTGGAAAATCATTATCAGGGAGTTTAAACTTAATGCACTACTTTTGGGGAGCATGCAGCTGCTTGAAGCTGATTTTGTGGTTTCTTTTTATAAACTGTCAGCACTCGATGGCACCCTGAAGAGAAGAGATCTACTACTCTATGCAGTAATTCAGAGCTACCCAGAAGTGTCATTTCTGTATTAGATAAAGAGATCAAATACCAAATGAAAGAAAACTGGTATCCTCCAGAGAGTTTGAAATATCAATCACAACCTGAGTTAATGAAGTCTAATTAGCTTGAATTCAATCGGGTAATTACCAAAGTCACGACTGAGATCTTCCCCCACTACATCAAGTAGGGAAAACATGAATTGAAGTAAAAAAATGTCATCCCACCAAACTAGACACGATAGCTATTTTTAACTCATCATCCCAAAAAAATATCCCCATAAAATCAAATACCTAAAAAATTATTAAAATTACACACTGGAATAGATATTTAAATAATTTTGCTCACAATCCACCTTCCATTTGTTGTTGCCAACAGTTTCCATTAGGTGACTTTACCAAAACATTTCCATTTCCATGAAATTTTATGCCATAGCACTAACATTATATTTTAAAAATGCACTAGAAATTCCCTTGTAACTCGAGTTGAATTATTTCTTTTAATCACTCATGACAATTTTAGAAAAGGACTGCTTTTAAGTACCCAAATTTACTCCTAGGGTAGATGTGGGTAAGGAGAATAATTTTACTAGTTGCAAGGAGAGCGGTGTCTGACTTATTGCAAATTATGGTGTCCTTCTAGTATAACTCCCAGCTAAAGGAAACTGGGATTTCCTTCCTATTACTTGGGCCAGTCTCTTCTGAAAACTGCAATGCCATCCCTAGCTTTCAGCCCTTCATTTGGGGACTGAGTCCCTGCAACCAGGCAAAGGTTGTTCATTCAAGCAGAGCCTCAACGTGGTTCATATGAGGACTTGAGGACAGCAAAGTTCATTAAGCTCCATTCCTGGAAATGATTTCTATTAATAATCTTTGCTCTCCCACGAGCTGAGTTCACACAACACACGGGCCTACCATGAGGCATATGTGTGTAGTAGATAGGCAATTATCTGTATGTTTCCATTTGAAATGCCACATTTTGAGATTCTACACTTTACCAACCTTATGGAAAACCAATGTGTCATCATTCTGAGTGTGATAAGTATTGAGTACAATTTTAAAACAAATACAGTCATGTCCCTACAGCTCCAGCAGCAGGTTGTGTGCATAAGTTTTGATCTCAAATACCACTGTTCATAGAACATAAAAATTCACACTGCTGCATGTCACTCCGACATGTCACATTATTTTACATTACTCTGGCACTGATTCAGAAAGAAAATTTTCTATTATGGCATGATGAGACAAAAAAAAATCTCCATTACATATAAATAAATGATGGTTAAAAACAATGCACTGTGAATAGTTTCCAGAAGCTTGAGTGTTTCAGTGCAATCAGCTCTTGCTTCTTGGGGAAAAAAAAAACAAAACAAAAAAAAAAAAAAAACTAGCTTTTCAGTCACAATTTGCTTTCACATAGTAGAGACACAGACAAAGCTGACCAAGACCAAATTTTAGTGGTATTATTATTTCCTAGGGCATTAGAGGTTCATCCTGACAGATGCTAACAACACAGGAACCAAGAGAAGGAAGGCCCTAGACTACTTAAAAAGCAAATGGGTCTTACATAGATCCAGCTATTGGTAAGACTTATGTTTAGGGTGGTGATAGGTAAGGGCAGTGAGGACACACATACTACACAGAGAACAGATTTCACACTGCACCTTCCTTACATGGAATATGCATAAAACACTTGGTGGAAAGACATGAAGAAAGGTGACCTGTTCCATGTCCCACGGGAATCAGCATTTAAAAAGCATACCTGAATGCCTTCAGTATTTCTTGTTCAATGTCCCAGAAAATAAACTCAGAAAATGCACAATTCCTTTTATAGTTGTAAACCAAAGCTGCGGCAGCAGAAGCCTCTCTGAAGGCATACTTAAATCTAAGATGAAGCTGAGCAAATGTTTTTTGCTCTCATTGAGTCTATATCCCTTCAGTTGCTCTGACCAGGTGAGCAGCAGGGCAAGGAAAACTCAAGCTACAGACTTGTCAACAGCAATGATTCTGAGGGAATATTTAGACTTGGATAAATTTATCTAAAAATCTTTTGAGTTCCCCTCTTCCCAATTTTTAATTTAATTACAAAAGCAAACTGAAAAGCTCCTTCAGACTGACTCCTAAGCTAACTTTTGCTTATGTGAATATGGAAAAAATTATTTAATATTTGTCATAAGACTTTGATTTTTAAAAAATACTGCAAATCATTGTTCCCTGATGTGGAAGGGTGAGGATTCAGCTATTCATCTGTAGTCCTTCCTCACATTTTTAAAAAGGAGGCAAAATATTAGAGACGAAAGCAGTTTACACTGGAAGGAGGTGCAGTCCATGGGAGTGCTCTTGCTGCCACACCTTGCAGCCTGAGCAGATGCAGGGAAGGACCTAGAGCCTTACGCCCATGCAGGCCAACAAAACACCAGAAGACTCCCTGTGGGTGCCTCCCTGAATTGCCTACTCACCAGGAGAGGCTACTCCAGAAGGGCTATTCTGGGCTGCTAAAGTAAAAACACTAAAAGCAGTGACTAAAGGGCTAATGTTGAAATGTGATTATGCGCAGTCAGAACAGGTAGTACATGGGCAATTTTGGCAAACCAAAGGCAACCCACAGTACTAAACTAAAAGGAATACAGACCAGTGTACAGAGAAGCACGAATTACACAGTCAACACCCCTCCTCTTTTCAGCTCTGGGAGTTCTTCACAGAGAAAAGTTAAACCCAACTTTGCCTAGGTCTGAGAGAGGAACCCCCCTTCTTCCCCAGGAATGGAGGGATGGATGATGCGATGACCTTCCTGAGGGAGCCTGAGCCCTGCAAGATGGATCGTCAGAGGGGCTCACTATGGCTATATCCATTAAGGAAATCAATAACACACTTTTTTTTTTTTAGAAAGTGGGAAGACAAAGCAAAGACATTCACAAATACAAAAATTGTTTACAAAACAATTACCTAAAAAGTTTACTGGGGTTGGGTGGGGAATAAGAATCATGTTTTCATTTCAAATTAGTCACATGGTACCAATGCTTTATAAAAGAGAATGGCCAATTTCTGTCTTCCTCACCTCCCCCACGAACACCTTAGAGTCCTCCTATTCCTGATATTTTCCCTACCCTCACGCCAACCCACCCCATCCCATCCCCAAATTAATCTGCAACGAGCCAACCCCAAGGACACATGATTGTTGGTTGGGTTCCAATTTGACAATGAACCTAATGCTGGGGAAGAGAACAAAAGGACAAAGGAGCAGCACTGGCAAAAACCTCAAGGTGTGTGGACCCTGGATGAGACTTCTGCCACACAGCTTCTGCCACCACAGCACTGAGCTGCAGACTGAGCTCCGCTGCCAGTAAACTGAGGTAAGGAAGAACATGGCGGCTCTGCCTGGGTGGCTTCCTGTGGCGGTGCAGCATGTGTGTGCTCTTGGGTGTGGGCACCACAGGACTCATTTTCTCCCAGTTGCCTTTGCCATTTTCCCTCTGGTTAGAAGATCACTCTTTACAGAGTCTCAAAAGATCAGCCACTTGTCTTCCTCTGAGGTACAAATCCAACAGAGTCTTAATTCCAAAGATCCAGAGCCCACTGGTATGCAGAAGTCAAAATCAAATGCTCAGAATCAAAAGGTGTGGCACACCTGCCCAGCCAGTTTATCAGCAGTTGTAAAGACAGATCAGAAAAAAACTAGCATTTAATATAAAAAGTGTTTTTCAAATGGTGTAATTTCCTATCCTCCTGTGAATGAAGATCATAACTCTTCTCGTTTCTGAGGTCCTATGGGAAAAGAGAATAATTGAAAATAAAATGGTTTATCCTCAAGTTACAAAAATACAGACTGGATTTTTTTTTCCAATACTATAACTTATTAATTATGGCCCCACCTCCCTTTTATCTCCCTTTTTAAATTTTAGGAGCTTTGGTTTGGTGTGCTTGTATTATATTTTGAAAACAAAAACAAAATTTAAAAGGCCTTTTTGTTTTTAAAAACTACTCGCATATGCCCACTCCAGCAGAACTGTTTTCACAAATAAAATATTTACTTCTGGTAAAAATGCATGTATTTTTAGTCAGGATTTTTCTTTTTTCACTTAATAACATATAAACATTTTCCTAAATAAAAGTGAAGCTCATTTACCATTCTCTATTCTTGGATGTTTAAACTGTTTTTAATAAATTTATAAATAATAAATTTTTCCATGTATATAACTTTTTCCTTATATGGACTTACTTCTTTAAGGTAAATTCTCAAGAAAGGAATTACTGAGGGAATAAACATGTTAATGGTTCCTGACAACTGATTTATTGGCTTTTTTTTTTTTAAGAGAGAGGGCAAGAGAGAGTCGGAGGGGGCACGAAGAAAGGGAGAGAATCTTAAGCAGGCTCCACACCACACCCAGCAGAGCCTGACAGCTAGATTTGCTCTTATAACTTTGGCATCACAACCTGAGCCAAAATCAAGAGTCAGACACTTAGCCAATTAAGCCACCCAGGCACCCCAATTGATTGCTTTTTAACAAGGATTGTTCTAATGCACAAAGCTTCAGCAAGGCAGACCCAGAGCAGTTTCTTCACCGTCTCCCCAACAAATGGCATCATCAGTATTAATAAGCATATTTTCTCAATGGAGTATATATTAATGACAGATTCCTTTAATGTGATTATTATTTCCTCAACTCCACTTATTATTTGTGTTCTCCTCTTATGTGAACAGTATGTCTACATTCTTTACCCATGTATCTTCAGCTTTCACTAGTGAATTTCCATTATTTTTATGCTGAATATTCAGTCTCTTGGCCATGATACATCATGGTACAGTTTTCAAGACGATTAGGTGAATCACTCAAGATCCATGTTCTATAATTCCTTTTTTAGAATTACTTTTGAGCTGAATATATGTTAAAAATCCAGATCTCAGCTTGTTAATAGTTTTAAAAAGGTCATTTTTGTATTCTAATGATTTTTGTCAACTGTATACCATTTGAGATGTACAAAGAGTAGAGAAAATACTACATGAAGATTTAGTCCCTTCTACTCTTAGCCTAAATTAAATACAAACACTCCATTCTCCACCCCAATATGCTTCTTTGAAAAAACACTTTTTTCAAATCAGTACCTACTTTGTCTTGATCCTAAATGTGTTCATTTACTAGTGCCTGGAGAGATTTAATTTAAAAAAAAAAAGGAATCTGACAAAAGATCCTCAAAATAGTATCAGGCTTGTCAGATGAAGGTAAGAACCTAGAGCCTCCTATCCAAGCAGGCTACCAGAAGACTCCCTGCTTGTCTTATATCACAAAACTCACAAGACTAAATAACAATAATCTCAATTAAAGCGCCTTTTCTCAAAAAAGAAAGAAAGAAAGAAAGAAAGAAAGAAAGAAAGAAAGAAAGAAAGAAAGAGAAAGAAAGAAAGAAAGAAAGAAAGAAAAAAAAGGCAAAGCAAAGAGGACGGGAAGTGTATTAATACATACCATTTAGGACAACTAAAAAAGAAAAAGAAAAATATACTGGTTGATGTCAAGACAGAAGGGCTGAGATTCCTTTTATTCATTATTCTATTGTTTTTGCAATAAACACAAATCAGAAACTCAAATAAGTACTTCCCTAAAACCAAAGGCTGGACCTACCTTCCCAGCCTGACTCTTGTATTGTCTTCTCCTTATAAAGCATTCCCATCTCTTTCTCCCTCTGGAATCGGGTCTGTAGCTGCTTGATCTCCTGGTCGTAGTCCTGCCACTCTGGGACAATTCGAACAGCTGCTTCTAGCTTGGGCTCTTTGGTCATTGGATTATTACACTGTGGAAACCCAAATCGCATACTTCAACCAAGCTGAAGACAGGGAACATTATACAGAATTCAAAGGTGGCCTGTTCTTAGGTTATAAATCCCAACTGAACAAAAAGAATAACACTAAGGAATCAGATGACAGATTAGTACAAGCAATGTGGTAGTAGGTCACATAAAGCTTCTATGAAGTTGTGGGGAGTGACAGGAAAGCAGGAAAAGAAAGTTCCTGTGGTAAAATCACAAGGCACAGAGATAATCCCATAAGACAACAAGTAGTAACTTTACTGATTTTTAAGTAGTGAAAACAGCCCCGTTAGACACTAGAGGACTTGGCTGCCTGCTGTAAGCAGCAGAGATCTATGGATGTTACTGTAAGGCATGCTGCAGTTCCCAACCTGCACAACTACGAAGAAGACTAAATAAGACTCTGTGTTAATAATGATCTAGTTGTAAATTACACTGGACTAAGATGCAGAAAAGAACCACAGACAACTTACCAAATCTATTGTTTTTGCCCTTTTCTTAGAGGCATCATCACACCACGTTTCACACCAAAGCCATTCTTGAGGGAGTGATTTAATTGGCACCTGATGGATCATGTTATTGGGCAAATCCTGTTTGGTAAAAAGAAAATAAAATACAACAATCTAAGGTTCTGGGGGAAATTTATATGAATGCACAGCAAATTAGTGATGGTAGCTGCTCATTACATATCACATACCAATCACAAATTTTTAGAACTGAAAGGGCCTATTAAAAACCTTAGAGAAGATAAAATATTTATTTGTGACTTTTTTTTTTTCACATTTATCATCCCTTCTTTTGCAATCGGTTTAAGCTTCCTACTTTTTTGTTTTGTTTTGTTTTATCTAGTTTTTTTGTTTGTTTTTTTGTCTTTTATTTCTTTTCAGCATAACAGAATTCATTGTTTTTGCACCACACCCAGTGCTCCATGCAATACGTGCCCTCCTTAATACCCACCACCTGGCTCCCCCAACCTCCCACCCCTCCCGCCCCTTCAAAACCCTCAGGTTGTTTTTCAGAGTCCATATTCTCTCATGGTTCACCTCCCCTTCCAACTTCTGCACAGCAAAGGAAACAGTCAACAAAACAAAGAGGCAACACACGGAATGGGAGAAGATATTTGCAAATGACTGTACAGACAAAAGGTTGATATCCAGGATCTATAAAAAACTGCTCAAACTCAAATCACACAAAACAGATAATCATATCAAAAAATGGGCAGAAGATATGAACAGACACTTCTCCAATGAAGACATACAAATGGCTATCAGACACATGAAAAAATGTTCATCATCACTAGCCATTGGGGAGATTCAAATTAAAACCACATTGAGATACCACCTTACACCAGTTAGAATGGCCAAAATTAGCAAAACAGGAAACAACGTGTGCTGGAGAGGATATGGAGAAAGGGGAACCCTCTTCCACTGTTGGTGGGAATGCAAGTTGGTGCAGCCACTTTGGAGAACGGTGTGGAGATTCCTCAAGAAATTAAAAATAGAGCTTCCCTATGACCCTGCAATTGCACTACTGGGTATTTACCCCAAAGATACAGATGTAGTGAAAAGAAAGGCCATCTATACCCCAATGATTATAGCAGCAATGGCCATGGTCGCCAAACTGTGGAAAGAACCAAATGCCCTTAATGGACTAATGGATAAGGAAGATGTGGTCCATATACACTATGGAGTATTGTGCCTCCATCAGAAAGGATGAATACCCAACTTTTGTAGCAACATGGACAGGACTGGAAGAGATTATTTGTGATGTTTTTTAAAACCACAAAGTTTAGAAGACTCAAAACATCTACCTATGACAAGCACTTGAAAAATTTTAGCTTAAAACTCACAAATAACCTGCACCTAGACTTCCCTCCATAAGGGTAATTCTAAGAAAAAAATTGCTACTGCCTCTTGAAAGTTAACTAAGCGTAGAGTATGGTTTTTATACTTCACAGTTTTGCATAAAAGAAGCTCTGAATCCACCTTGTCAACTGGGGCTTGATCCCAAGTGGATTAGCTCTCATGTTTTTGAGCCAACTGTATGCTTTGAAGCTTTTTTCCCTCAGCAACCCTTTTGAGTTTGACACAATAAAATGTCCCACTGTCTTAAGACACAAATAACCAATATGATCCAGAAACTCTACCTCTGAGTATATGCACAAAAGAAATGAAGCAGGGACTTAAACAGATACTTGTATACCAATGTTCACAGAGGCATTATTCACAATAGTCAAAAGCTGGAAATAAGCCAAATGTCCATCAACAGATGAATGCATACACAAAATATGGTGTGTGTATATATATGTACCTATATATATACACACACACACAATGGAATATTCTTCCATCTTAACAGGAAGGAAATTCTAATAGATGCTATGACATGGATGAAACTTGAAAACATTATACAAAGTTAAATAAGCCAGGTACAAAAAGGAAAATTATTGTCTGATTCTGAAAGTATCTAGAATAGGCCAATTCATAAAGATAGAAAATAGAATAGAGGTTGCCAGGGGCTCGGAAGAGGAAAGAAGGGAGAACTATTGTTTAATGGGTACAGAGTTTCAGTTTGGGATGATAAAAAAGTTCTGGAGATGGACAGCTGCACAACACTGTGAATGTACTTAATACCACTGAACTGTATACTTAAAAATGGTTAAAATGGCAAATTTTATGTTACATGAATTATACTTAATTATGAAGGTAAATTAAAAACACTCACAGACAAGAAAAACTGAAAAAAAAAATAAACTGTTACTAGTAAACTTATACTAAGGAAAACTAAACGATATTCTTTAGGCAGATGGTAAATGATCCTATATGGAAATCCAGAAATGCAGGAAGAATGCAAGGCCACCATATAAGCCAATCTAAATCTTATAAATAGATAATGCTTGTATTGTAGGAGAATACTTCTGGGGTTTAAAATACAGAGAAATCTAAAATACAAGGCAATAGCCATTCAGGCTGGATGAGGATGAATGGAGTCAGTGAGTTCTAAGGCCAGTATTACTCAAAGTTGGTATGCAGACTACAGCAAGGAGCTTGCAAGGAATGCAGGTTCATGTACCAGACCATATACCTACTGAATCGGGCTGTGGGGATGGGACCCAAGAATTAATGGTTCAATAAATTCTCCAAGTGAATCTGGTATATATGCTAAAATTTGAGAAGCACTGTGCTAATGTTTTTGCACTCTCTGGTAGGTGGATAAAATATATCAATTAATATTAGCCTTTGCAATTCAGAAATGCATATTATAATCTCTAAAATAATCATTTAAAAAACTGTTAAAAAAAAAAAAAGTATATAGTTTAAGGGGCACCCGGCTGGCTCAGTTGGTGGAGCATGCAACTCTTGATCCTGGGGTTGTTGAGTCTGAGCCCTATGTTGGGTGTAGAGATTATAAAATTCAAAAATCTTAAAAAAAAAGAAAAAAAAATATATATAGTTTAAGCTAATCTGAAAGAAAGTTACTAAGGAGAAAAAAGAAACAGAACACATGGAAGAAGCAGAAATACTAGAAAAGCCAATCTTACCAGTGAATATATTAATTATAAATGGACTAAATGTTCAAATTAAATGATTGTTATACCAAACATAAAAACCAACAGATATAAGCTATTTATAAGAAATAGAACTAAAACATAAGGATAGAGAAAAACTGAAAACAGAAGGATAAGAACAATATACCACATAACAGTAACTGAAAGCAAACTGGAATAGATGCACTAATATTAGGTGAAGCACATTTTAAGACCCCAGGACCCCCCAAAATTATTAAAGGTTCATTTGTATGATATATATGACTTATTAGTTTTTCAGATACCTAATGATATAGTCTAAAAATACATAAAGCAAAATCTGACAAAACCAGAGATGAGGAAGATACCACAATATAGAAAAATCTTTTAAACAGAATTTTCTCTCAGTAACTAATAGAAAAACAAACAATAAAAAAAAAAAACCGAAAACCATAATTTGACCTAATGGTCTATATCTAATATCTACAGGATATAAAACCAAATGAAATGTTTACCAAAACCAATCACATTTGGGTCAACAAACTTCATATGCCTGAAGTCATACAGAAGAACTCCTCAAACCATAAAGCATCTGAGCTAGAAATTAATAACAATATATCTAGAAAATTCCCATGTATTTGGAATAGTTCCTACATAACTCATGAATCAAAGAAGAAATCACATTGGAAACTAGAAATATGATGTACTAAATGACAAAGAAAATACTACATATAAAATGTATGGAATGCAGCCAAACCTTTGCTGAGACAGAATCTGATTATTTTCAAATGCATATACTAGAAAAGACTAAGAATTACGAACTAAACACCTATCTCAAGAAATTAGAAAAAAAAAATCAACAAATTAAGGAAAGTAAGAAGTAAGAAAAAGAACAAATTAGTGAAATAGAAAAGAAACATGAAAAACATTAAAAGATGCTTCTTTAATTCCTGGTGAGGTGATAAAGGAAAAAAAGGCACAATAAGTGATGTCAGGAATTTTTAAGAGAGTTTACAATTAGCAATAATCGTGCCTCGGATAAACCTCATTGGCTATGATACTGCCACTTCACAAAGCTTGGGAATTTTTAAGAGAGAAAGAGAGAGAAGATACCAGTATAGATGCTATGGGACTTTAAACAGACAACTGGACTAATGAAAGCACTCTGGTTCTTCAGACACTTTTTCTTTTTCTTTTTCTTTTTTTTTTTTGATACACATTTTCTAAAACTGATTATACAGTGCACTTACAATCTGAGCATGGCACTATATGTAAGTTATATGCAGTTTTTAAAAATCAGAGGATAGTACAGGCAACTTCATGATGCTATGTTAAGAAATTTAGAGACAGCTTAACAAAAGCACTGATAAAAGAAGTAATAAAAAATGTCAACAGACTCATAACTATTAAAGAAACTGAAATCATAATTTAAGCACAAAGAAATTTGAGGCTTCACTAGTGATTCCACCAAACATTTAAGAAAGAAATAAAGCCAATCTTATAAAAACCAACTATCGGTAAATGAAAACAAACAAACAAACAAACAAACCCACAACCCAACTCATTTAATTAGGCTTCAATACCAAAATCTGACAGAGATACTATATGCCAGTATCACATAACAACATAAATGCAAAATTCTTCAACAAATATTCACCTCAAAAATCCAGGACTATCTAAAAAAATAATAAATCATGATCAGTTGGATTACAGAATTCAGAAATTATACTTAGGTATAAAATTTACTATATTTACAGTTATAAAATAGAAAAATCACATTATTTTAGCAGATGTCAAAAATTTACAAAATTTAATGCAAGAGATCTTTTAAGTAGCAAATAAGGACTAAAAGGAACTTCCTTAATGTGAATAAGAGATATCTACAAAACAGCTACAACAAACATCATACTTAAGTGATGAAATGCTGAATACTTTCAGCATTTTTGAGTCAAGAATGTCCACTATTAATATTTCTATTCAACATTATGGAAGTCCCAGTAAATAGTGAAAGCAAGAAAAAAAATTTTTTTTTAATTTTTTATTTATTTATTTGAGAGAGAGAGAGAGAGAACAAGAGCAAGCACAAGCAGGTAGAAGAGCAGAGGGAGAGGGAGAAGCAGACTTCCTGCTGAGCAGGGAACCCAACATAGGGTTCAATCCCAAGACCCTTGGATCGCGACCTGAGCCAAAGGTGGATGCTTAACTAACTGAACCACCCAAGCACTCCCCCAAAATTTTTTTAATGTACGACTGGAAAAGAAAAAGTAAAACTGCCATTATCTGTAGATATATGCTTACATATCTAGAAAAGCAAAAGTATATACAGATTAGCAGGGTACCTGAATACACTAATGAACAAAAATCAATTGCAATTCTAGATACCAGCAATAAACAGAAACAAAAGCTTTTTTTATTAAGTTTTTTTTTTTTTTTAATTTGACAGAGATCACAAGTAGGCAGAGAGGCAGGCAGAGAAAGAGGAGGAAGCAGGCTCCCCGCGAGCAGAGAGCCCGATGCGGGCTCGATCCCAGGACCCCAGGATCATGACCTGAGCCGAAGGCAGAGGCTTTAACCCACTGAGCCACCCAGGCGCCCCAGAAACAAAAGCTTTTAAAAATAACTCTTAATGAAGATGTACAAGATATCTATGAGGAAAACAATCTACATTATTGAGAGAAATTAAACACAAAACAAATATAAAGCCCTAGCAAGTGGTTTTTTTTTTTCCTCCTGAACTTAACAAGCTCATTCTAAAATGTATATGAGAAAATAAAGGACAAAGAATACTCTAAGACATTCTTGAAGAATGAGGTGGGAGGATTTAATTTACTGAGTATCACGACTTATTATAGAACTGTAGTAACCAAGATATTTGTAGTATGGATGTGAAGATAGACAAATAGACCAATCAAAAACTAGAAGGCCAGAAATGGATGCATACATACATGAAGACTTCTTATCTGACAAAGATGGTACTGTAGAGCAGTGCATTTCATTAAAAAAAGATCTTATATAACTGTGTATGTACATAAAAAATGAAAGTTGAACTCTATCTCAAAAATAAATTCCTACCGGAATACAGATTTGCATATGAAAGAAAAAAACCAATAAAGCACATATTAAAAAAGTATCTTTGTGGCTTTAATAGAGGTCAAAAAGCATTAATCATAACAGAAAATACTGACCAGTCCCATGAGAGACTATGGATTTTGAAAAACAACCTGAGGGTTTTGAAGGGGCAGGGGGCGGGAGGTTGGTGGAGCCAGGTGGTGGGTATTAAGGAGGGCATGTATTGCATGGAGCACTGGGTGTGGTGCAAAAACAATGAATACTGTTACGCTTAAAAGAAATTAAAAAAAAAAATCCCAAACAATCCAAATACTTAAATAAATAAGCATATCACAAAAGAGAATACCTAAATGGCCATAAACACACTAAATGGCACTCGACTTCATTATATTAATAATGGAAATGCAAAAAAAATAAAGCCACAATGAGGAACAACATCAGCAAAAATGGTAGAGTAAGGAGCTCTGAAAATTCACCTCTCCAAAAAAGCAGCCAAAAACATGACAAAAACAGAATCAACTTTTTTCAGAACTCTGAAAATTAACCAAAGGTTTGCAGCAACCTAAGGAATAACTAAAAGTCAACAAAAAAAATGCTTGGATATTGATAACCGTGAATTTTGAGGCATCTGAACTTACTCTATTCCTATTCTCCCTGGTCTCCATCAGCCTCAAAAAATAAAAGCCTGCACTCCCTTACTGGCAGAAGGAGAACAGGCTGAAGATCTTTCAAGCTTCATTCCCAAAGCAGAGCCATTATTTGAAGACTGTACTATATAGGCCCGTTTCTCTATTCAGTCTCAATTGAACTTAACCCAGTGATAAAAAGCCTCTCCTTTGCAGCACCTAAGGATTGTTTTAAGCTTTCTGAGGCTATATGAAGTGAAGCAAAGAATATACTAAACAAAATTCTTTTTTTTTTTTCAACAATTTTATTTATTTACTTGTCAGAGAAAAAGAGGGCAAAAGAGCATGAAAGCCCAAGCAGAGGGTATGGCAGGCAGACGGAGGGAGAAGCACACTCCCCACTGAGGAAGGAGTCTGATGGGGAGCTTGATCCCAAGACCTTTGGGATCATGACCTGAGGTGAAGGCAGATGCTTAAATGACTGAGCCACCCAGGAGTCCCAGTAAGCAAAATTCTTAAGAGGAGGAACAAAAGAATGAGCTATCCATAGGAGGCTTTGAAAAGAAAAGATATATTCCTGGGAAAAGAGAAGGCCATGCACATGTATAAGGCTCTGAGCATGCTTAGTGGTGTGTGCATAAGGAAGAAAAACCTAATAAAACCATAAGCTCTCATCTCCAGTTGATCTACGGCTCTAAGCAACAAAGAAGATAGAGTTGTAAACTGCCTGGCTGACTGTTGAAAATGGTTCCAACATGCACCCAGAGGCCATGGGCAAAGAATGGAAGTCTTAGTGGTTCTGAATACTTAAGGAAATTTCCATGCACTTTTCGCTGACCACTAAGCTAATCAGGCAGATC